>NW_024467107.1:0-61971 GCF_017591425.1 Ochotona curzoniae
AGACGGGCCCCAAGAGGCCAAGGCTCGCTGCTACTGTCCCTGTACCACAGAATGCTGGGAGCAACAAAGAGCCGGCGACTCTCCAAACACAACAGCCACTGCCACTGCCAGCTACAGCAGGACTTGGAAGGAAAGCAGCATGGCATGCGATCCGGAGCTCACCAAATCCAGAGCTCAGCGCTCGTCTGCAGCCTCCAAGCAATAGACCGCAGCTGAAGCCCTCACAGGACTGCACTGGCTCCCATCCCCCAAGTCCTGCCTCTGCCCCTCACCCACAGTCCCTCAAGATGCTCCTCAGCAGACTTCATGGCAACCGGTGGAGCTGCAGAATCATCAGCACTCCCTCTTCCCATCCTCCTGAGGAGGCCGTTCCTCAAACACTGAAGACCCCCATTGCAGAAGGCATAGTGGGATCCTGCTCCAAATCACCACTCAGCGTGCTCTATGAGGATCTCCAGGTCTCCTCCTCTTCCGAGGACACTGACCAGGAGGACTGAGATGCCAAAGGCAAGGCAATGTGAGCTTGTCCTAGGGGAAAGCTGCAAGCAGCAAGCTGGGCCTCCTGAATTACAGCGCCCTCCGGTGTTGAGCCGCAGCACCATGGTGACCTCACAGAGTGCTCAGAGCTGACAGGGACAATGACTCATTTGAATCAATCCTCTTGCTGGTCATTCTTTTTCCTCTGCAATCCCACTGGGAAGAATGGCTTTTGCACGGAGGTGATCATGGCTTTTGCACGGAGGTTGATTGCAGGAGCAAGTGTGACACCTCTCCTAGCTAGAAATCTGAGACGCTCATCTGCACAGTTTTCCCAATGAAGCTTTGGGGGGTGGGGTGGGTGGTTGGGCGGGGGGTCACCAGGGCTGTCCTTTGGGCTGGAACGCTTTGAAGCAGGGCCTGGCCAGAGCTTCCAAGATTCATGTCACAGCTGCACCTGTTCCCATCCAGCTTTCTGCTTATGGCCTTGGCAAGCAGCAGTGGTTGGCCAAAGACTCGAGAGCCTGCATCCACCTGCGAGACCCAGAAGAAGCTCTTGACTCCAGCCTTCATGTCCACTCAGCCGTGGCTCTGGCGTCCATTTGAGCAGGGAACTAGCACATGGCAGATCCTGCTTTCCCTTTCTTACTTTCCCACTGTCTCCCCCTCTCTCAATCTGCCTATCCCATAAACATCAGTCTCGTGTGTGTGTGTGTGTGTGTGTGTTTCCGTAGAAAGAGGAGTTAGCCACGTATCCACTGTAGGGCTGGCGCTCTTGCTCAAAAGGCTAATCTTCTTGCACCCTAAGGGACAGCATCCAATAGGGATGTTGCTTCAAGGCTTGGCAGCTCTAACTCCCATCCAGTTCCCTGCTTAGAGACTGGGAAAGTGGCAGAGGATGGCTCATGTCCTTGCGTCCTTGCCCCCACAAGGGCGACCTGAGCAAGTTCCTGGCTTGTGCCTTCACATTGGCTCAGCTCGGTCCATGGAAGCCATGTGGGGCATGAAACAGCAGACAGAAGATTTCTCTCACACCAGCTCGTCTTCCCTCTGAAAACTGCAGTTCCCACAACAAGAAACAGATTGCATCCTAGCATATGTTGCTGTTTGTTTGTTTGTTGACTGAGTTTGAGCAAATCTTCTCCTCGTTTCATCGGACACTCCAAGTGCTGGCATCAGTACGGCATGGGACGATGGCCTTTTGACACATATACAGAACATTTGCTAGGCTTCAGAGATCATGGCATCTGTGGAAGAGCAGGATTCGGGGGCACTCTGGCCTGTTGCTGCCTCTTAGCACCTGGCAGCTTTACCCAGCGGCTGCAAAAGCAGCTCAGCCCCATGTCATTCAGAGCAGCCTGGGAAGTGCAGGGCAGGGTCTTGTGCTCCACAGAGCACTGGGGTGAGTAGGGACACACAGGCTCTGCCTGGGCGTCATGGCAAGAGCCAGACCATGCCTACAATCTCCTGTTCTCTCTTCAGCTTCCTCCAAATGGAAACCAGATGTGGATGCTCGAGCGAACCATAGCGTTTCCTGGGAAACATCAAGTTTCTCTGCCTCCCCAATCGGGTGCATTGCACGGGAGCAAAATTGTGATGGACAACCTATCCCACAGTCCTACAGGTCTGCACCGATGCAACAGTCTCCCAAGTGTTGCCCACACCCTGTGCACCTAGCTTGCAAGCCTCTGCAGGAGGCCGGCACTCCAGCAGAACGCTCAAGTGGTCACTTGCAGAGCTGGCATCCAATGCCAGCTGCGCTGAAGACTTGGGAGAATGTCCTTACTCGTGGCTGGGCTGGCCACGATCTGCCCACGCAGTCCTTTGAAAGGGAGCCACAGGATGCCACATCCTCCTCCGGCCATCTCGCTCTCTCCTGGGAACACCATCAATCGACCCATCCATCCATCGATAGATAATCCAAGGGAGAGAACAATGATCTCTCTAACTCCAAAAAGACACCTTCAACACATGCGCGAGGTGTGTCCCTGTGGACTCTGCTTTGCCCTCATCCATGCCACGCCGTGTGGCTCCCTGCTTCCCACTGGGGAAGGGAATGAGGAGCTCCAGGCTCGCATGACAAGAACCAGGGCATCGATTATCCACCCTCTTCTCTCATCTCCCTCAGACCTTCGGTGATGAAGTCGTGTGGAGGGCCCCGCCTGGAGTCTCCTCAAGTGATCTCTGATACCCTTTGGAGCACAAGTGTGTCCAGCCAAGCTTGTAGGTGTTAACTAGGAATGCATAAAGAAGCACAAGCTCACCACATTGCGGTATGCAAGACAGGCAGGATTTTACCCTGAGACAAGATGGCAGTACACAAACCCTTTGTACGTGCACACCCATACACTTGACTTGTGAACTACCCTCCCACCAAGATATATATGTGAAAGGCTCTCGGAGTGAAATTCCTGGGACACCAGGAGCAGCAACTTGGCATGACAGCTCTTCCTCTTGGAAGCTCTGGCCAGGCCCTGCTTCAAAGCGTTCCAGCCCAAAGGACAGCCCTGGTGACCCCCCGCCCAACCAACCCCCACCCCCCAAAGCTTCATTGGGAAAACTGTGCAGATGAGCGTCTCAGATTTCTAGCTAGGAGAGGTGTCACACTTGCTCCTGCAATCAACCTCCGTGCAAAAGCCATGATCACCTCCGTGCAAAAGCCATTCTTCCCAGTGGGATTGCAGAGGAAAAAGAATGACCACCAAGAGGATTGATTCAAATGAGTCATTGTCCCTGTCAGCTCTGAGCACTCTGTGAGGTCACCATGGTGCTGCGGCTCAACACCTGAGGGCGCTGTAATTCAGGAGGCCCAGCTTGCTGCTTGCAGCTTTCCCCTAGGACAAGCTCACATTGCCTTGCCTTTGGCATCTCAGTTCTCCTGGTCAGTGTCCTCGGAAGAGGAGGAGACCTGGAGATCCTCATAGAGCACGCTGAGTGGTGATTTGGAGCAGGATCCCACTATGCCTTCTGCAATGGGGGTCTTCAGTGTTTGAGGAACGGCCTCCTCAGGAGGATGGGAAGAGGGAGTGCTGATGATTCTGCAGCTCCACCGGTTGCCATGAAGTCTGCTGAGGAGCATCTTGAGGGACTGTGGGTGAGGGGCAGAGGCAGGACTTGGGGGATGGGAGCCAGTGCAGTCCTGTGAGGGCTTCAGCTGCGGTCTATTGCTTGGAGGCTGCAGACGAGCGCTGAGCTCTGGATTTGGTGAGCTCCGGATCGCATGCCATGCTGCTTTCCTTCCAAGTCCTGCTGTAGCTGGCAGTGGCAGTGGCTGTTGTGTTTGGAGAGTCGCCGGCTCTTTGTTGCTCCCAGCATTCTGTGGTACAGGGACAGTAGCAGCGAGCCTTGGCCTCTTGGGGCCCGTCTGCCAAGAAGCTCTGGGCCAACGGGCAGATCTCTTGCCTTCAACGATGCTGCCGAGTGTGGAGTGTGGACGCATTGTGCGTGCAGGATCCTGTGGCTTGGCCCGTGTCTGCCCCTCAGGACAGCTGACTGGTGCATGCGATTGGAAGCTTTGAGGTGGGCCTTGCATCCTGGAGGCTTCTTGGGGAACAGGAGACGCAGGGACTTGAGACCTCTCTTCTGACTGAGCTTGGAGAACAGGATTCGTGACGCTTGTCTTCTTGTTTGTTTGCACAGGCACAAGCCTCCTGGGTGTGCTCAGAAGGTTTTCCGAGGAGTCAGTGGCATTCTCACGGTGGTGTTGCTGTCTTGCTTGGACTTTGGTGAGACATGTCTGGAGGGGAGTTCTGCAAAGCTTCTCTTGTTGCCTGTGTCCCTCCTTGTCTTGTAGTGTCTTGGTAAAGGGCCTGGAATCCTTGGACTGCTGGATCTTCTGTGGCCCCAGGTTCTGTACTTTGGAGTTCAAGGGATACAATGCTAGGGTCCCATCCCAGCGCTTGATGGGGCACCTCGTGCTGCTGGCCATGTGACCGAAGGCGCCACAGTTTTTGCACTTCAGCCTGGGGTTCTCTTCCTCCGCGGGAAGAACTCTGGTCCCAGCTGCGGCCAAATTCTGCTTGCCCATCTTCTGAGATGTAGGCGCTCTGTGGGTCTGCGGCTGTGTCTTCTGGCTTGACAGCCACCTCTCCACCTGCGTGTTCTGAAGGACTTTCTGTCTGCTGCAAAGTAGAGTGCTTCTCCAGATGCACAAATGGTGGTGGGTGAAGCTTGACAAACCGCCCTGGAGACGTAGAGGCTCCCAGCAGAGCACCAGCAAGGCAGAGAGGGAAGGGAGGAGACCAGGAGCCTTATATAGGGCCCTAACATGGGATTAGCATACAACATGTTCATCTGAGCATGGCAAATCCAGTCAAGCTTGATCGGATTCTGTCTGATCAAAGGAAGGCCTCCTGCTTGGGTCTCTAGCAATTTGAGTAGACCTTGCCATGTTTCTCACCTGTCACCTGTCTCTGGAGTGTGTGTGTGTGTGTGTGTGTGTGTGTGTGTGTGTGTGTGTGTGTGTGTATTTGAAGAGTGTTTGCAGACATGGAAGTTTGACAAGGTATTTTTACCTGTTACCTTCTTCATTCAGAGTGTAAGAGTTTAGAATAACCGCCTGAATCTGCTTCTGTATATTGCTTTCTGCTGAGCAAGAGTAGAGCCATGTTAGAACATGTATAGAGAAGTCATTTCATGAAACAAGTAAAGTTTTAGTTTCCCAGAAATGAGTCAGACAATTACAGGAATAAAGAAGATAAAGAAACAAGTCCAAAGCAGAATGTAATGCATACCGACTGTCAACAATTGAGAAAATATACAAAGTTAAGGGACCCCCGCACTATCTAATCTGAAAGTGAAAAATGCTGACTTTTATGCAGTGTTTATGATTTTACCCTATAAAAACTGTTCCAAAATGTTTCTGATGCGCGCAGAGTTCTGGGTGCTTCCAGATTACTCTGTTGCCCATTCGCGAATGCTCAATAAAATCCTCATGCTTATTGCAGCCTCTGTGTTTGACTTGTTTTGCCAATGACGGTGCGGCTCCCTCCACGGGGTTGGACTCTCCTCGAGTCTAACATTTTGGTGCATTGGCTGGGAATGCAGCGATTGTCTTCAGCAAACAACTCTCGCAGAGGGAGTTAAGACCGATCAGAAAGTGTTTTTTGTTTTTGTGTTGTTCTGTACTGTCCTTGTCCCCCCCAGTCTTTGAACGGTACCGGTTTGATCTTGTATGCCGGGGACGCTCTGGTGCCTTGCAGACGGGGTGAAGATCATGTCACCCTCGTCTGGCCTTGTACGCCGGGGGATGCCCCGGTGCCTTGGAGACGGGGTGAAGATCACTTCACCCTCGTCTGGCTTTGTGTGGTCGACCTTCTTGTATTTTGTATTGGGCCCTTAGGAAATCTTGCCTCGCGCGAATCCTGTTTGTGTCATTTGTTTTGTAATTATTGTGTGTGGTCTTTTGTCTTTCATTATGGAACAGACTGTGACGATTCCCCTTAGTTTGACTCTTGACCATTGGACTGAAGTTAAGGACAGGACTCACGACCTCTCCCTCCTGGTTAAGAAAAGATCTTGGCAGACTTTCTGCTCTGCAGAAGGGCCCCATTTTCAACCTTGGCTGCTTATCATCCAAGCAGTTTAAAGGATTGTTTTTCCAACAGATCCAAAAAGCCACCCTGATCAGCAGCCTTATCCTGGTTTGAAATCTGTCTGGGAATCCCCCCATGGATCCATCTCTGGTTTTCCCCTTGCCTGGCACAGGTACCACTGTTGCTGCCCGGAGGTCAGCAGATTGACCCAAGAAGACTTTTATCGGATCCTCCTCCTGTTTTACTCCCTCTGAGGGACCGGCTGTGGGAGTAGACAGGCCGGGAACCCCAGACACCACTGTGGCCCTCCCTCTCCAGGCATTTAGGCCTGAAGGGACAAAAGGCAAATGGGTTCTAGCCTCTGCATTATTGGCCTTTCTCTTTCTCTTCAACAGATTTATATAAATGAAGTTAACTGTGCTTTTAGAATCCCTGGTCTTTTCACACCAGCCCTCCTGGGATGACTGTCAGCAGTTGTTGCAGACTCTTCACCACTGAGGAGAGAGAGCACATCCTCCTAGAAGCCCAAAAAAAATGTCCCAGGACCTGATGGATGCCCTACTCAATTGCAGAATGTTGTAAATTTCGGTTTCCCCTTGATGTGGCCGGATTGGGATTTCAACACCATTAAAGGTAGGGAGCACCTCTGAATCTATCACCAGGCTCTCGTGGCTGGTCTCAGAGGGGCCGCAAGGCATCCCACAAACTTGGCTAAGGTAACAGAAATTCTTCAGGGGCCCACTGAACCCCCCTCTGTGTTCCTCAATTGCCTCATAGATCCAGAGGCGGAGGAACAGAGAGCCTCAGTGACGATGGCTTTTATAAATCAGGCAGCTGCAAATATAAAGAAAATGCTTCAGAAATTAGACGGGCTAAAACAGAAATTCCCTGCAAGATCTAGTAAAGTAAGTTTATAAGAGGGACAGAGTAAGTGCATAAGAGAGACAGAGAATAAAAGAGAGAGAGCATAAAAGATTAAGAATGGGAAATAGAAAAAGAATTAAGGATAGGAAATAGGAAAGAATAAAGAATGGGAAATAGGAAAAGAATTTAATGAGAATCCTGGCCACCGTAGTCAGAGACAGGGAGAAAAATAAAAGAGAATATAAAAAGATAGAGACCCTGGGCAACTGGCGGCCTAGAGAAGCATTAACCAAAGACCAATGCACCTATTATAAAGAAAAAGGACACTGAGGTTAGAACTACCCAGAGAAGAGAGACAAAATTGAGAGCCCAAATCACCTTTACAAGAATGAGACACCGAGTAATAGATGGAGATAGTCACTTTTATGCAAGTACTAACTGTATATAAAATTAAAAAATGAACATCGCCTCTTTAAGACACCCCCGCCCCCTGGTTGCCAACCAGACTGGATAGACCGGCACCCAGCAACATGGACAGAGACTGCCAGAATGGGACAAGCAGTGAGACCTAGCCCCCTTCCATGCTGATGGAACCTCTGCCCTACTAGAAGAACTGACTCAATTGGGACAACGGACATCTGCAAAGAAGGCCCAGATCTGCCAGAAGCCAACGGGCCCATCAGGTTTGTGAATTCCGGGAATTGCTGGGTTCTGCAGACTGTGGATTCCAGGGTATGCAGCCCTGGCAACACCCTTAAAGCCTTTGATGGGATCAAGCAGGCCTTACCAGAGCCTGCTCCTGAATTCGGAACGGATACATCAACTCTGGAGAGGCGGAGCCTCATAACTGTCAAGAAATTCTGGCCGAGACAACAGGAACCCATAGAGATTTGAAAGTCCAGCCACTGGCAGATGTGGAAGTTACCTGGTTCACAGACGGTAATAACTATATGGCAGAAGGCACATCTCCAGGCCCTCCGGGCAGTGAGAGAGTACATCTGGAAACCACCTACTGACCGTCCTACTGAATACTCCAACAGCCCTGAAAGTCGACGGAATTGCTGCCTGGGTACATGCCTTCCACGTAAAGCACCCCAGGCCTCCCTGTGCCCTCCTTGCCTCCGCCCTCCCAGCCAGCCCCATGCAAATCCCCACAGGCAGGCTCCGGGGGCTCCTGCTCCCAGCATGCCTAGAGTCTGCAGATAACTTTTATAACAAGCCAGATGATATTTAATGTACTGTGTAAGAACTCTTGTTTGCAGTATTTATGGTGTAAATGACCTCTTGTAAGTTTCCTGGGGGCCACCCAGTGAAGGGTTTAGTTTGTTCTGAAAGAGTCTACAGCTAGTGATGCCAGAAGTGTCTTGCCTGCAGCCCTTGGGTCCTGGCTGCTGGTTCCTGTGTATTTAGACCAAGCCTAGTCTGCATTGCTTTGCTATAAACCTGTCCTGCAGTGTAAAGAGTGGCTGGAGTTTAGGGCTGTAGAGACAAAACCATAGAGACATCATGCACCTGCACTGTCATAAGCGGTGTAGCTTTAAGTGCAAAGCTTGGTATAAGATGCAAACCTCTTACTGCCCAGACCTCTGGTAATTTCTGGGAGTTCTAGCCCAGTGTAGCCGGAAACTGAGCTTTCCCTCACACTGTGGGCTAAACTCTCTCCCTGGCTGCTGCCAGGCACTTTCATGTCAACCCTCACAGTCCAAGCCAGCCCCCTGTTTCTGATGGCCTGCAGAACTCCAAATTACTGCTCCAGTGAATCCACTCCATACCTTTGACCCTTTTTTGTGCCCCAAATAGATGCTCTGTCCTTTACTTGGAGATAAAATGCAGCTTCCCAGTGATTAATGACTCACAGTGCCTGCCCCAAGGGAGCTGGCCAAGTATATTGCTGGCCCTTGGGCAATCCTTGTAAGAAAGTGACTATCAGAGAATAGGCTGAGAGATTGTGCAAGTGCCCTTGAATTTGGGTACGTTTATGTTTGTTAAAAGAATGTGTATGACCGTGGGGGGATGTGTGCTCGTTGGCGTAGGTGGATGTTGACAGTTGCCTCCCTCCCTCTGCTTTGCTGGGCCGGCAGAGTGGTGGAAGTGCATCGGGTGGAAGTGCATCATGGTGAGTAATTAAAAATGAGATAGTGCAGTTAGAAGACTATGAAAGGATGTGCCAAGTAGAAAATGAGTGGTATTTACTTTAGATCGACTAAGACAGGTTAAAGACAGAAAGAATTGTCAGCCCAACAAAGATGGTTTAAAAACATGTTTTCTCAATCTCCCTGGCTAACTACTCTCGTTTCCACTTTAACAGGACCTTTAATATTATTGTTACTCCTTTTAACTATAAGATCTTATATTATTAATCACTTATTATAATTCATGAAAAATAGATTGTCTGTAATTCAAGCATTTGTATTAACTAGTCAATATCAGTCCTTACAAGAAAATGCCTATTAATGCTTATATATTAAGATTAAAAATATGTCCTAAAAGAAAAGGGGGGAATGTAAGAGTTTAGAATAACTGCCTGATTCTGCTTCTGTATATTGCTTTCTGCTGAGCAAGAGTAGAGCCATGTTAGAACAAGTATAGAGAAGTCATTTCATGAAACAAGTAAAGTTTTAGTTTCCCAGAAATGAGTCAGACAATTACAGGAATAAAGAAGATAAAGAAGCAAGGCCAACGCAAGAATGCAATGGATAAGAAAGTGACAAGGAATACAGACTGTCAACAATTGAGAAAATATACAAAGTTAAGGGACCCCCGGACTATCTAATCTGAAAGTGAAAAATGCTGACTGTTATGCAGAGTTTATGATTTTACCCTATAAAAACTGTTCCAAAATGTTTCTGATGCACACAGAGTCCTGGGTGCTTCCAGATTACTCTGTTGCCCATTCGCGAATGCTCAATAAAATCCTCATGCTTATTGCAGCCTCTGCGTTTGACTTGTTTTGCCAATGACGGTGCGGCTCCCCTCCACAGGGTTGGACTCTCCCCGAGTCTAACAGCCATCATTAGGCCACTGCCTTGCTTGTTCAGCATCAATGGTAAGATGTGGGCAGGGCAGCGTCTGGTCCGGTGACCCAGCTGGGTGCTGACTGATTCCACAGCAGTGCTGTTAGCTAATACTGGGTTATGTCAAAGCCACAGGCATACTTATCAGTTGGAGTTGAGAATTAGCCCAGCCATTCACTCAGCACTGAGAACAACACAATTTTGGTTGTGCTTGTTTTATTGGATGTTATATGGAGATTCATCATACTTGACTAAACGTGTGCCTGTCAGTAAACATTTCAAAATTTATATTGAATAAATATATATATTATTTCAGCCATTTGAAGTTATTTAAATACATATTTTATGTGTGTACACATTTTTGTTTCATACAGGTCCAACATCACAGAGATTTGTAAATACTTCAACGTGCATAATAAAAATATTATTTTTTTAAAAAAAAGATTTATTTATTTACTATTAGAAAATCAGATTTCAGAGACAGAGAAGAAGATTTTCCATCTGCTGCTTCACTCCCCAAGTGGCAGCATCGCCAGGACCTGAGACAATCCAAAGCCAGGAGCCAGGAGCCTTCTTCAGATTTCCCATGTAAGTGCATGGTCCCAAGGCTTTGCGCCATCCTCTACTGCATTCCCAGGCTACAAGCAAAAAGCTGTAACAGAAGTTGAGCAGCTGGAACATGAACTGGTACCCATACGGGATCACAAGAAGTGCAAGCAAGGGACTTTTGCCATTAAGCTACCACACATCACATAAATAATGATTCTTAATAATCCCAATTCCAAAATTTATCTTGGCACAGAAGTTAAAGTGCCAGAATTTCAAGCTTTTGAATTTCTGCGTGCCTGTCAAGGATGCCAGGAAGGCTCAAATTATCTGGTGGAAATATAATCTGTTTACATAATACAATATAGGACCCTGCACACACATGGACACCTGGATGAGGTTCTTGATTTCAGATTCACTCAGCTCTGGCTATTACATTCACTTGTGAAGGGAACCAGCAGATGCAAGATTTTTCTCTCTATCTCTTCTCTATGTAAATCTGTTTTTCCAATGAATAAATATATAAATATTAAATAAAAATTATTAAATTCATTAAGAAAGAAAAGCCATGTAAATAAGCAATTTCAGAAATATGAACATGCCAGGATCGCTTATGAGCACAAATTCTAATCACAGCAGCCCTATTTCCCATCAAGCTCTCTGCTCGTGAGAAGCAGCTGAGGACAGCCCAAAGCCTTGGATCCCACCCCTTTGGGAAACCTGGAGGAGGCACTCCAGTCTCCTGGCTTCAGACTGGCACAGCAGCTCCAACCAATTTGGCTGCTTGGGGAGAGAGTCAGCAGACAGAGATCTTTCTCTCTGCCTCTCCTGCTCTGTTTATCTGACTTTGCAAAAACTTTTTTTTAATTTTAATCCCTAAATAGGATGGTTAAAACAGAAACCCAAAGTCACAAATTGTAGAAACAAAATTACAGAAATATACTTACTGCATAACGTAGAAAATATAAATATAATAAGAAATACATATATCTCGGCTAGTTTTATTTTGCTACATTGAATCTGGACAAGCCCTCCTCTTGCTTTGTCTCTTACATATGATTGTGAATGTGTAATCAGGAAATTAAACACAGAAAGGAAATTGTAGCAGAATGGCCAGGTTTTAAGCAGCAAAACTATGAATGTTCTGGGCCCGGGACGGTGGCGCAGTGGTTAAGGCCCTCGCCTTGCACGCCCGGGATCCCATAAGCCCCACTTCCCTTCCAGCTCCCTGCCTGTGGCCTGGGGAAAGCAGTCGAGGATGGCCCAAAGCTTTGGGACCCTGCACCTCTGTGGGAGACCCAGAAGAGACTCCTGGCTTCAGACCGGCATAGCATGGACTGTTGCACTCACATGGGGAGTGAATCATCAGACAGAAGATCTTCCTCTCTGTCTCTCCTCTCTGTATATCCGCCTTCCCAATAATAATAATAATAATAACAATAATAATAATAATAAAACAATGAATGTTCTATCGGTTGATTCATTCAAAAGTGTCCAAATCAGCTGCAACTACACTGATCTAAAATCAGCTGCCACGATTTCCTCCAGGTCCTTCGGGTTTGGGCTATCCTCAACTGCTTTCCCAGGATACAGAGCTGGCAGGGAAGCAGGGCTGCCGGGATTAGAACCGGAACCCATATGGGATCCCGGAGCGTTCAAAGAAAGGACTACAGCTGCTAGGCCACCTCGCTGGTGTATTTTAAAATGTCAAATTAACTAATGGGGAAAAAAGGCAAATATAAAAAAGAAAAGTCCCAGATTCTGTTGAACATTCAGTGACATATAACTTCTCACTCTTGTCCCACATTTCTGAGTTTCTAGATAGAACATGAAGCAGAGAGGGAAGGAGAGGCCAGGAGGTGGACTGATGTGAGAGGCGACAGCGGCCCCTGCTGTTGGAAGGCTCAAGCTGCAAGAGAGGAGGCCACTTCCTGCCTGAGGTGAAGCCCCGCCCCTCACTCTCCCTCCTGCCAGAATCCTACCTGCCAGCCACTCTACCATCTTTTGTGATTCTGATTGGCTGCGCATTGTGATGTGCTCAGGGTCTGTGGGAGCGGTCCAATCAGGAGAGCGCAGGAAGTCCTGTGGCAGCAGGCAGGAGGTTGTTGTGGGCGCCACCATAGCCATGTTGCTGGTTGTGCTGGTGGAGAGGCGCAGGTGGCTGAGCCAGTGCTACCCTGTGAGCTCCCTCCCCGCAGGAGCCTGTGCAGGACACCCAACTGGTGAGAAGCTGGGAAGGGTGAGTGTGTGAGAGCATCTCCTGAAGCCCCGGGGTGGGCAGGGGCCAGGAGGGGGACCTTGGGGTCCTCACTCTGCAGCACTGATCTTGAACACTAGGACTCACAGTGGAACCCATTGTGAAGTGAGGAGGGGGGAGTGCCCAGGGACAGTTCAACCTGCATGTTGGGCATATTTCTTTTTTGTTTATGTAAAGGTATGTTTTGAGTTGAGAAGCAGCACTTCGAGCCCCCAGCTCAGTCCTCAGTGAAGCTCCTCCTAAGGGTCTGGGGCAGTTTCCTTGTTGCTCACACCAGACCCGCACAGACTCCAGCAGTTAGAACAAACAGCCTTGTTTTGCTCAGAGTTTTGCTGCAAGGTTGAGGGGCAGTATGGGGTGCTGGCGTTGTGTTTGGCAGAGGCCTGGGGTGACACAGCGACCTTGTAGACAAGCAAAGGGAGTGCACGGGGACTCACACCAAGGGGCTTCTCTAGAACCTGAGGAAGGAGCTGTGAAGGCAGCACTACTGATTTATCCTGATGGCTTCTGGTGTGTTGGCACCCGTTCCCTTAAGTTCTCCCAATTGGGATTCAATGTCCCCATGAGTTGTCGAGAGAATAAGTCAGGTTCAGCAGAGAGCATTAAGGCAGGGAATAAATCTCTGAATGTGCAGAACCCTTGCCTCAATGCCAAGTGCTGCTCTCTGCCCTGAAAAATCACAACAGGAGTCATTATTTCCTCCAAGATACAATTCAGTAAGTTGTTCTTTCTTATTATTGTTAATTTCTATCTCACAAAATAAGCATTAGCTCTTTAGAAGAACTGTTTGCCATGAACAGTAAGCATGATAGAAAAGCGGCGAATGCCCACCTGACACAGCACAGGAAGGCATCACTGCCTTGTGTGGGTGTGTGTGACAGTGGCTAAGATGACATTGGGACTCCTGTGTCTCCATCAGAATGCCTGGGTTTCATTTCTGTGCAAATGCAGTGTGCAGCTACTGCCCAGGCTGGGAGGCAGCAGACAGTGGCTTGGGTACCAGTGTGAAAAACCTGACTTATTTTTGGTGTTGTGGCTGTTGCAAGAATGTAGGAAATGAGAGAGTGAATGAAAAAGTCAGTGCAGTAAATAAGGAAAAAAAGGTAACTGTTAGAAACTCCTCAAAATTTCATCCCCCATGGAAATATTTACATGGTCCTCACTACACTCTTTTTGTTTGTCTGAGTTTCAAAACACTTGTAACAAACAAATGTGGCTGTCTTATCCTCTTTCTCACTCATTCCCCCTGAAAGATAGCAGTTGGTTGGGGGTTACCATTCAAATGGCAGCTGATGCCTTAAAACTTGAGGGCATCTATAGTGGTCCATCTGTTTTATACAGTTCACTGCTTGAAACATTAAATTATTCTTTACCATGTAGAACTCCATTTCTTGGTGACATATTAATATCATCTGAAGAAATGATTAATGCACTCTGGGTTCTCTGAGCCTTGGCTACCTAGGGAGTAAAACCTTGGCAAAGGCCCAGATAAATCCTAGGGTAGTGAGCTTGGGATACACAGCAGTTTCATTTTGCATCCACAAGTTGGTTTAGTCAGAGGGTAAGTTGTACCAACAAAGAATCTTTGTGAAGGTAAACTTTTGGTGGCCTAGAGCACTCATCCTTTTGTGAGTGTATTTGTGGCTGGTTTCCTAAGTTATTCCAGTGAATATTTATAGTGGTCTAATTCTGGTGGTAAAAAGGGTAATAAAAAAATGTGAGTGTATTTGATTGGTTTAATAAAAAGTATCATTTGTGCTCAATGTCTGGGATCAGAGTCTTTTTAAAGATTTCATCTTATTTTTATTGGAAATCAGGTACACAGAATGGAGAGACAGAGAGGAAGGTCTTCTGTTCATTGATTCAGTCCCCAAGTGACTGCAAAGGCCTGTGCAGCACTGATCCAAAGCCAGCATCACAGAACCACTGGATCTCCCACATGGGTGCAGGTTCCCAAGGCTTTGGTCTTTCCTCCAATGCTTTCCCAGGCCAGAGGCAGGGATTTGAATGGGAAGCCGGGTTGTCAGGAGAAAAACAGGCACCTATATGGTATTGCAACCCATGCAAGAGGATTTTAGCTGCTAGGGCACTGACACGGGTCGCCTAAATAGCTTCTTTTTTTTTTTAAGATTTATTTATTTTTATTACAATGTCAGATATGAGAAGAGGAGAGACAGAGAGGAATATCTTCCTTCCAATGATTCACTCCCCAAGTGAGCGCAATGGCCGGTAGTGCACTGACCTGAAGCCGGGAACCAGGAACTTCTTCCGGGTCTCCCAAGCAGGTGCAGGGTCCCAAAGCATTGTGCCGTCCTTGACTGCTTTCCCAGGCCACAAGCAGGGAGCTGGCTGGGAAATGCAGCTGCAGGGATTCGAACCGGCACCCATATCGCATCCCGGGGCATCAAGGCAAGGACATTAGCTGCTAGGACATGCCGCTGGGCCCAGCTTCTTAAAATGACAAAAATAAAATAATCAGAACGAGTTGACACCTGCTGTCCGCTAACATTAACCAGCATCTTGTATAGAGATTGAGCCTTGACTCTGAGGCCTCTATTACTTGTAGATGATGAAATAATTGAATTCTGTTGTGATTAGTTGTTGGCAGTAAATTGGTATTGAGCAAACATAACACAACTGGTGTTAAAGAAAATTACAGGGGCCACAGCCTTAAGTTGGTGTTAAATGTGTGGTTGCAGTTCAGAGCCAAGATGCTAGAGGAGGCATTGCAGGCTGTGAGGCATTTCCAGGTCCACACTGGCACATTTCTGGCTGCTTGGGATTCTCAGTCAATGCAGTGACTCTCCCCCCTTCCCCCCCCCGGGCACTGTGTCCTCAGTTAGAGTGCTCCCCAAGGCCTGGGAACATGGGGAAGCTGCTGAGTGTGGGTCTCCCTGTGAAGTGCAATCAGGCTGCTTCCCAGAACTCATTCTCTGTCATGTCCTGGTGCTTTGATTTCTGGTTTGCTCAATTCATGCAGGCCTTTCTTCTGAGCTGCTGTGAGGGACATCTGTAGCCAGCCTGCCCCGCATGCCACTCCAGGCTCATGATGTCTGCTGGCATCCCCAATAACCCTAACCCACATGCCAGCCCTTCCAAGCCCAGCTTGGCTATGCTGGCCCACAGCGAGTCTCTAGCATGCCCCCTCCCACAAGCCCACTGCACCAGGGCAAGGTGGTCTCAGCCAGCACCCCATGTGCTCACAGCTGCCCTCACCTGCTCTAAGACAGCTCTGCCGGCATCCCCTGTGCCACTTCTCAGCCCACCCTGATACCCCGCAGGCCACTCTAGGGCTAGATCGTCTTTGCCACAGCAACCCGCACCACAGTAGCGACACTCTGCCAACCTGCTGGCACTGGTCATGGCCCAGGCTGTTAGGCTGCGCCAACCTTCTGCCCACATCCCCAATGTGCCTGTGACACACCAGCCTGGTTCACTGCTTTATGGCCAGGCCGGTTCAGCCACCTACTTCTTCAGACAGCCTCTTGCCCACCAGCCACTGCCACGCTCGTTAGCCTGGGCTGGTCTCTGCCTCCCCTGCACCCACACCCCAACTGACACAATGACCTCTTGTCCAGGATGGAGCCAGGCCTCCTGGGCCAGAGTACATGGACCCCAGCCTTCATGCACCACACTCTGCCTGCATTCCAACACCAGACTCCTGGCCCCAGCACCTACACTTCTAGCATTCCTGCCTTGTCCTCTGTTGCAGGGACAGTCTTGCTTGGAGAGAGACACCTTACCTCTAGCCCACCAGACCCTCCTTGCTGCAGTTATCTCAAGAGCAGATAGAATCAGCCAGTGCTTGCAGCCACTTTTGCACCTCTGACCCAGGATGGCCACTCCAGGGCCTGCCCAGCATGAATGGTGCCCCGCTCCCTTTGCAGGATGCTACCTTCTCCAGAGCCAAAAGGACTAGTCTGATGACCCCTATATCTTTATGCTTCCCACTGCTCCAGGTCCAGGCCTACTCTTCCCAAGACCGCAGCACACCTGCCCAGCTGCGCTACTTGCTGCTGTAGAAACAGGAGGCTGTGCCAGTCACCGTCACCTGGCACCTCAACAGGCTGCTTGCCCAACTGCCAGCCCATGGTAAGGTATGTTTGCTCTGCTAGGCAGCCCATAGACCACTGCTGCACGTTTAGCTGCATACCTGTGCTCCCAGTTTGACATATGTGTACTACACTTAGAACCTTGCTCCCCTAAACCACGCCCCTCTTTCCTAGATTGCCTGCAAGCCACTCCAGGATCAGGTGGGCTCAACTGGTGCTCCACACTCATCTAACCCTGCCTCACCATTGCCCCCTACTGCTGATCTAGGGCCAGGCCTGTTCAGACAGCACTTCACAGCCCTGAGCATGCACTCCATCTGCTCCAGGGCCACATCACGCAAGCCACCTAGGCCAGTGCACCCCTCAGCCCTTGCTCACAGTTCGTTCAGCCCCACATGCTGTTTGGTCGGTATCCACATGTGCCACCAGTACCTACACCATACCTTCCAGAGCCAATGGGCCATGGCAGTAAGGCCAGAGCCCAAGGAGCCCACTGGCCACAATTCCAGGGACAAGCTTGACAGACAGGTGCACTGTGAGTCCCCTCTCTGCCTGCCATCTGCTTCATAGCCAAGACATCCTGGTTGGTGTCCCTGGTCATGAAGCACTGTAATCCTCCATTTTAGGGCCAGACCTAATTGCACGGAGGAGAGGGGGAAGAAGGGCAGCCAGTGATCCTGCTCCCTCAGCAGGCAGTGTGCTTGCCAGCCGCTCCAGGGCTAGGCCCCTTCTGCCAGTGTCCCTACAGCCCGAGCCAGCACGCCCTAAGTCCCCTTCCCCAAACATGCCCACTCTGCCATCTCACCTGAACCTCCAGTGTCTTCTCCTACACCACTGGCCTGCCTTGGTTCTCTTCCAGGGCCAGAAGGGCTTGGGCCCACAACACTCATTTCTAGCCTGCCCGTACCCATAGCCTTCCCACTGCTGCAGGGCAAAGTGGGCTAGTGTGGAGGGAAATCAACATGAAACACTGCAACAATCTATTTCTTGTTTCAGAAAAAATATTCATGTAGACAACTCTAGTTAGCAAAGCAGAGTTTATTTAAGAAGCAGAGAGAAGGTAGCCTGCCCTAGCAACAGGAGGGGCTACAAGGGAAAAGAGACTTGAGGTAATGGTGGAAATTGTGTCCATTCAGTACCAACTAAGTAAGGGAGGGGTTCACATGAGTCACCCCAAGGGCAAAGAGAAAGTAACTTATTCACAGTAATGGGCAGTAATGTCTACCACCTGTCCCAGAATTGAAATGATGAGGCTTGTGTCTTCCTTCTCCCAATGTTGTGGTGTAGGCAGCCAGTTCACGGTCACAGGCTTGAATGACACACCCCACCCCACCACCAAGACATTCCCTTCTGCCCACCTAGGATGCTCACCTATCATCACCTGGAACCTGAGAGGGGGCGGTATTGCATTGTTGTGTAACCACTCCCCTCACAAGCCCCCACAATGGCCCCTGATAGGTAGTAATCACTCTCTCGGTCAAGTGCTTCCTTCTCTTTGGCACTCTGACTCTTGGTCTCCTCAGTACCTGCTTTCTGGCTTCCTGCAGGCAGACTCTGAGGACAGGTAGCCCCTGTGAATGGCCCCTGTATGTATCCCTCACCCTCTGTTCACAGTTTGGGTGGGACAGTGAAGATGTTAATTCTAGCATACCCTGTATTTCTAATTTGTACTTTCAGGAGTTCCAGCAAAGGTGAGGCCTAGAAGTAATGGTATGTGGGTAGAGAATCCAGGGAAAGGTGAATGTTTGCAGCCAGAGCCTCTTTTCAAGAAGAGCAGCTCAGAGCCAGGCCCCTTTTACCCTTGACCCTGTGTCCCTAGCCTGTTTGCTAAACAGCAAAGTTTATGAAGGAGGCAGATAAACAGACCAACCAGCATGGGTCGGCTCTTCTGTCTTTCAGAGAGTGACCTCAATGTGAAAGTTAGATGTATTTTTGTGGAAAGAATGAGTTATATGAATGCAGGAACCGGGTAAGCTGGACAGCCACAGGAGAGTGCCATGTTTACAATGGGTGGACAATGGGTGGGCGGTAACACTATATAAGGTGCCAGCTTTAGGCTGTCTCTGCAAGGGATCTTGCCATCCCTGCTCTCCATCTTGCTCCTCTAATAGGCTTACTCTCCCTGGGTCATGTATTCCCGCCTTGGCTGCCTCAGCAAATAGATCTTCAGAGTTGACAAAGCCTATGCTTGTAGCCAGCCTCTTACACCTCCCTCAGGCTCCTCCAGGCACTTTGCCTGTCTCTCCAGGAATGGACCAGCTTGGCCAGAGCAACATGTGCCACAACACAACTACCCCGCAGCTCTGCTCTGCCAATGCCAAGCAGATGGTCCCAAGTGGAACTTCCCATGCTGCAGCCTGCTTATCAAACCCTCCAGGGTTTGAGAGGCTTGGTCACCATTCCATGAAACCCACACATGCCTGTCCTGTCTGCCCCAACCACAAGTCGAGGGGCCAGGCTGGCTCAGCCAGCAACCTGCTCCCTCTGACATTGATCCACCAGCTGCTTTCGAACCGCTATGCTACTGCTTTCTTTGCATCCTGTGCTTAAGACTGCCAACCCTGCCACCATGCCCACTGCTCCAGTGCCAGGACAGGTCAGCTTAGCCAGTGAACAAGCACCCCATTCCCCTGCAGCTCTAGTGTGAGCCCTGCTTGCCTTGTGCCCACCATGCCTCCAGCACTCCTGTCAGTACCTCTAGCAAGCTCCCATGATGGCCCTTCAGGGCCAGGCCAGCTCCCCAGCACCACCATCTTGGCTGAGCTCCACCACCTGCTCCAGTACCATGGTAGCTCTTCCAGAATCTCCACACATCCAATAAAACTACCCTGCAGGACTGCTCATTACTGCCGAACTAGGCCAAATTGGATGGCATCCCTGGGCCCCATCTGCCTACCATGGACTCCAGGGCCAGGTGTGCTCAGCCAGCCTTGTGCCCCCAGCACTCAACAGCATCTCATGTACTTCCAGGGTTCCAAGCCTGGCAAACCTACAGATCTAGTCATTCAGCACTTCCTCCCTTTTTCCTTCCCCAGGATCAGGCGAGCTTGGGCTCTGGCACACCTGCCACTTTCTATTTGCCAGCTGTAGATCTAACATGCCCACACCACCATTGCTACAAGGACAGGCCAACTGCAGTGTTGACCCCGGGACTCTAGCCTTCCTGATCCAGCAGCACTTCTTCCAGGAACTTCTTCCAGGTTTCCCACACAGGTAAGATTTCCAAGTTGTTGTACCATCCACCCCTGCTTTCCAGGCCACAAGAAGGAAGCTGGATGGGAAATGGGGCCACCAGGACAGAAATCAGTGCCTAAATGGAATTCCAGCTCATGTAAGGCAAGGATTTTTAGCCTCTAGGCTACTGTGTGAGGCCCAAATGATAGATTTTTGTAATGACAAACTGTGAGGATGAATATAGTTCGCATTCATGTGAGGTGTTGAAATTGCATAATCCCTGAATTATGCAAGATCAGAGATATACAAACCCAGGCCTAGCTACAGGCATATAGGGTTCAAGACGTGAGGAGGCAGACAACGCTTACATAATTTTCTAAAGCACAGGAAGAAATACAGAACATGTCACATAAACTAACACAGTAGGTGGGAATCGTTTATAGTCTCAAGTTTGTGTTACTTTTAGTGAAAACCAGCCATTGTGGCAATCCATTAACAAAATTAACAAATAATAGGGCCTGGCACGATGGCTGGGTGGTAAATCCTCGGCTTACATATGTGATGGGATCGTGTTGGTGCTTGTTCATACCCAGCAGCTCCGCTTCTCATCCAGCTCCCTGCCTGTGGCCTGGGAAAGCAGTCGAGGATGGTACCAAGCCTTGGGACTCTGCACACACATACAATACCTATATGAGGACTTTGACATCAGATCTACTCAGTTCTGGCTGTTGTATCCACTTGTGAAGTTAACCAGCAGATGCAAGAATTTTTTCTGCCTCTCCTTCTTTATGTAAATCTGTCTTTCCAACAAATATATAAATAAGTATATATCAAAATCTAAAAATAGTAAAATCACTAAGAAAGAAATGCCTTGCAATTAATCAATTTCTGGTATATAAACATCATCCTGCATAAAATTTGTAATCAATCACCAGATTATGAGTGGATTTTCTGAAATACTTAGGAGTAAGATGTATTAAAATAGGGGCCCGGGTAAAGGCCCAAGTCTTTGCCTTGTATGTGCCGGGAGTGCATTTGGTCACCAGTTCTAATCCCAGCAGCCCTACTTCCCATGCAGTTCCCTGCTTGTGGACTGGAAGAGCAGTTGAGGACGGTCCAAAGCCTTGGAACCCTGTACTCCTATGGGAGACCTGGAGGAGGCTCTGAGCTCCTGGCTTCAGACTGGCATAGCACTGGGCTTTGTGATCGCTTGGGGAGTGAATCAGCGAATGGAAGATCTTCCTGTCTCTCATCCTTTTTGTATATCTGACTTTCCAACTAAATTTTTTTAAAACATCCCTAAAAATTTGTTTTAAAACAGTAATGAAAAACCCATACATTGTGGAAACTATGTTATAAAAATACATAATATAACATAACATAACATAACCTAGGAAATATAATATGAGTTACATATGTCACTGCAGGTTTTCTTTTACTTGATTGAATCAGGACAAGCCCTCTGTTTGCTTTGTCTCTTATACATTGTTGTGAATGTGTAATCAGAAAATTAAACACAGCATGGAAATTGTTGCAGAATAGTCATGTTTTAACCCAAAAAACTGTCAATACACACTAATTGCACTTTTGTGGAAAACCAAGCCTAAAATCATGAGAGTATCCAGCAAGATTTCTGGGCAGGAGATCATTATGTATCATCAAGTTACTATCTACTAATAAGAAATAGATATGCAAGAATATGAAAACAAAAAGTACTAATAGGGAAATGAATGACGGAGAAATGAGACTGAATAGATTAATTTATATCATATTTTCAAATATTCTTCAGTTATACCTACTTTTTAAAAATTATTTATTTTCATTGCAAAGTAAGACATACAGAGTGGAGGAGAGACAGAGAGGAATATGTTGTGTGCTTTGATTCACTCCCCAAGTGACCACACCAGCTGGAGCTGCACCAATCCAAAGCAAGGAGCCAGGAACTTCTTCTAGATCCCAGGGCTTTGGGCTGTCCTCCACTGCATTCCCAGGAAACAAGCAGGGAGCTGGATGGGAAGGCATTGGGTTTGCCGGGATTAGAACCAAAAGCCATATGGAATCCTGGTGTTTTCAAGGCAAGGACTTTAGCCACTAGACCAACGCAATGGGCAGATCTGTATTTTACAAAGTGAAATGAATTAATGGGAAAAAATACCAATATAAAGAAAAGTACCAGATTCTGTTGAACATTCGAATACTGATGTGTATCTGCAGACTCTTGTCCTACATTTCTGAGTTTCTAGATTGAACATGAAGCAGAGAGGGAAGGAGAGGCCAGGAGGTGGAATGATGTGAGAGGCGACAGTGGCCCCTGCTGTTGGAAGGCTCAAGGTGCAAGAGAGGAGGCCACTTCCTGCCTGAAGTGAATCCCTGCCCCTCACTCCAGAATCCTACCTGACTTCCCCTCTGCCCTTTGTGATTCTGATTGGCTGCGCATTTTCTGAGGTCACTGTAGTCAAGGTGTATGGGAGTGGTCCAATTAGGCTCGCCCAGGAATCCCTGTGGCAGTAGGCGGGATGCCACCATAGCCACGTTGCTGGTTGTGCTGCTTGTGCTGGTTGCTGGTTGTGCTGGTGGAGAGGCGCAGGTGGCTGAGCCAGTGCTGCCCTGTGAGCTCCCTCCCCGCAGGAACCTGTGCAGGACACCCGACTGGTGAGAAGCTGGGAAGGGTGAGTGTGTGAGAGCATCTCCTGAGGCCCCGGGGCGGGCGGGGGCAGGAGGGGGACCTTGGGGTCCTCACTTTGCAGCACTGACCTTGAACACTAGGACTCACAGTTGAACCCATTGTGCAATGAGGATGGTGGAGTGCCCAGGGACAGTTCGACCTTCATGTTGGCCATGATTTCTTTTTTCTTTATTTAAAGTTTTTTGTTAGTGGTGATGATTTTTTGTTTGTTTGTTTGTTTGTTTTTAGTTGTCCTAAATTTCTTGAGTTGAGCAACAGCATCTCAAGCCCCCAGCTCAGTCCTCAGTGAAACTCCTCCTAAGGGTCTGGGGCAGTTTGCTTGTTGCTCATACCAGACCAGCACAGACTCCAGCAGTTAGAACAAACAGCCTTGTTTTCCTCAGAGTTTTGCTGCAAGGTTGAGGGGCAGCATGTGGTGCTGGTGTTGTGCTTGGCAGAGGCCTGAGGAGGAACAATGACTTTGCAGACAAGCCATTTGAAAAAAATCCTTTGTCAATTTAAGTCTTGATCTCTTTTATTTTCCATCCCCAAAGGTGACTAAATCCCAGTACTGTCTGATAATTGATGTTTGTGATTTCTTAAATTGAAATTTTTTAAGTGATATGATATGGTAAATAAAACATAAAAAATGTCTTTATTTCTTTTCTTTCTTTTTTTTATGTTTTATTTGTTTATGTTCAAATGAGAGTTCAAGTAGAGAAAGGGCCAGGCACCTTGGTCTAGTAGTTAAAGTCCTCCCCTTGAGTGCCCTGTGATCCCATATGGGCGCCGATACTAATCCTGGCAACCCCGCTTCCCATCCAGCCTTGTGCTTGTGGCCTGGGAAAGTACTCATGGGCAGCCCAAGGCCTTGGGACCCTGCACCCCCGTGGGAGACCCAGAAGAGCCCCAGGATCCTAACTTTGATGTGGCACAGTGCCAGCAGCTGCAGCCACTTGTGGAGTGAATCAGCAGACAGCAGATGTTTCTGTCTCTCCTACTCTCTCTATATATATCTGACTTTGCAATAAAAGTAAATGAATCTTTAAAAAATGATACACAGAGATCTTCTACCCACGGCTCGCTACACAGGTGGCTAAAATGAGCAGTGCTGCACCAAGCTGAGGCCTGGAGACTGAAGCTTCCTCCAGGTCTTGCATGTGGGTGATCTGGGCCCAGGCACTTGGATGATCTTCCACTGCTTTTCCCAGGAGATTCACAGAGAGCTGGGCTGGAAGTGGAACAGCTGATTCCATATGGGATGCTGGTGTTGCAGTTGGCAGCTTTACACATTATACCCCAATGCTGGCCTTTGCTTTTGTTTTTGATGTGATGGCAGTATTTTTCTTGCTTTTCATTTCTCATATGCTAATTATATCAAGTGTTTTCCATATGGCTCATTATTCTTAGGTTAGAGATTGTGGATACATTCTGATGGTGTGTTAAGTATGGATAGGGTAGAACGTTTGCAGTCTAACATTTCCTCCATGTACACTTATTTTGTGTTTCTCTAGGATTTGGCTTGACTTTCTTTTCTTCATGTAGTGTTAAGTGAGATCTCTGATCACATTGCTAAGTAGCAGTTCCCACTGACTCAGTAGTTACAATGTTGTTTTAGCTAATACTCATTACTGTCAGTCAGTGTGTATTTTCCTTTGTTCTTCTATGAGATTTTCCTTTACAGAATGTGCTGATCTATTTAGAATCACTGGGAAGAAACATGTGGTCCTCAAAATTGTGTGTGAAAAGCTGCACCAAATATCCATGCCAATTTTCATTTTGCAATTATTTTTCTCTTATCATTTAAAAAATAATTCTTGTTAGTATATTTCATTTATAAAAGTCATTGGGAGAGAGTGATATACCATCTGCTACTTAATTCTTTAAATTCCTACAAGATTGTAACAAGGTCAAGCCAAAACAGGAGTCAGGAACTAAATCTCTGTCCATTTTAGCAGGTACAAAGACTTGCATACTTGAGGAATTTCTTGCTTGCATCCAGAGAGTGCATTAGCAGCAAGATGGAATTTGTTGTGGAGTGATAACACAAACACAGACAGTCCAGTGTAGGGTGAGCGTCTCCCAAGCAGTTTCTCATCCACTCTACTAGATGCCCACATCTCCTCATTTTAACTGAATATGTTAGATGGTGCATATTCTGTCTCTATGAAGATATCCAGGATGTATCTCCTAATTTTTTCTTTGAGTAGTTCCCCTAGGGTCTGTAAAGTATATTTGTAAATAATCTCAACCCAATTGTAAATAACACTCTCATTTCTTTAGAAATTCAGGTATACTTTCAAATTCTTTTTTTTTTTTATACTCCCAATTTCTTGAGAAGGTCAGGTATAGTCTCAACTGTTTTCACCTACCCTGTATGTAATTTTTGTCATTCTTTTTATTTAGTAGCAAGAGCAACAATTTTGTTCACTCTGGTGGTATCATTTTGAATATTCATATGTTAAAAGGTATTAGAATGGTGAAAGTGAATGTTTGTACCATCGTTTGGTGTCAAACATTTTTCTTTCAGTGACCCAACATCCAAAATCACATTGTACTTTTTGATTAATTTCTCTATTATTTGTTGAAAAGAATGTGAGAGACATCAGTTGTAGTGTGATGTTCACTTTCGGATGCAGTTCCCTGCGCATGTGCTGGGAAAATGGAATAAAATGTCCCATTTCCTTGGACACCTGCACCATGAGGAGGATCAGAATGGAGTTCAGGCTGCTGGTTTTGGCCTGGACCTAACTGCCTCTTGCGGCCACATGGGGAGTTAACAAGTGGAGGGAAGATCTATGTCTGTCTTTGATTCTTGCTGTGTAATTTACACTTAAGCAAATAAATAAATGGTTTTTAAGTAATTAACAATGAGGGGGTAAGGAAAAATCCCAGAGCCTATGGAAATTTATCACAAAATGATAATAACAAAAGATAAAAAATAGAATTAAGATTATATTTTCCTGGAAGAAAAAGAACCTAGCATGATAGCGTAGTTGCTACAGTCCTAACCTTGCATGTATCAGGATCCCATAAGGGCACAAGTTCTTGTCCCAGCTTCTCTAGTTACTATCCAGCTCTCTGCTTGTGACCTGGGAAAAAGTAGAGGACAGGCCAAAGTCTTGAGACCCTGCATTTGCATGGGAGACCCAGAAGAAGCTCTTGGTTCCTGGCTTCAGATAGGCTCAACTCCGGCTGTCGTGGCCACATGGGCAGTGAATCAGTGGAAGGGAAATATTTCTCTCTGTCTCCTCTCTGTAAATCTGAATTTCCAGTGAAAATGAATAAATGCTTTAAAAATGAAAATACAGTGAACGATTTACAAAGTACTAAATGTATTTTATACTGTGAGTTTGGGACAGTTTATATTTTTTTAGATGTTGTTACTGTGAAGGGATGATTCTGATTTTTAAAACTTCTACACATTTAATTTAATTTTTTAAAACTTCTACACAAAATACTGTCACAAGGTACAGTGCAGTATTTGTGTACATATACAGCCTAAACTGAGTAACCAAGTGCCCAGGCTTTCTATGTATCTTTGTTTTTACAGCATACAGTGTGCTCCCTTCTAGTTCCCTACATAAGCTTATCCTTTGTGAACTGTAGTCACCACACACTGGGATGGGACACTGGATCTTGTTCCTTCTGTCTCACTTTCTTTACTACCTGTTCTACCTCCTTCCTTTCTCCAGGCCTCACTCTTCTCAACCTGTAATAATCACCACTCAAAGTGCAGCTGTGAGTTTTTGACTTACATATATAGCATGTTAGATCTATTTGTACATTTTCCTGATTTCATCATATCCAGTTTCATCTCTTGTTTGTAGCAAATAACAAAATCTTATTTTTAATGGCTGAATAGAGTCATGGTGTTCATTAGTTTTCATTATTAACAAAATCAGGGAAAAGGAATTCAAAAGCAAATTTGAATCTCCTGATTCCTATTTCTGTGCATTTTATTTCCTTCCCTTGTTTACTTTCTTGGGGAAAGTATTAAATTGAATAACAGTGAAAAGTTGGCATTTTTATTTGATTCCCTATCTTGGAAGAAATATATCGATATACTTCCATTGAGTTATCTTTGAATATTTGTAGTTTCACTCAACTTATATATGTATGTTATTAAATAAATGTAGCACTTTACTGCATATTTTCAGTAAGATTTTTTTAAAGGTTTATTTTTATTGGAAAGGTGGATATATAAACAGGAGAGACAGGAAGATCTTCTGTCCAATGATTCACTTTCCAAGTGAGCGCAACGGGCTATGCTATGCCGTTCTGAAGCCAGGAGCATCTTCAGGATCTCTCATGCGGGTGCAAGGTCCACAAGCCCAGGGAATTGTATCATAAAATTAAAAAATAAACTAGAGGGGCAAAAAGAAGTAGAATGCCCAAATATGAATTAAAATGTCAGTTGTAGAAGTGTTGTTGTGACGTTCTCTCAATTGAATTTGAAATGTAATTCTTAATTGCTGACCAAGATATACCCACACATCAACTTAAAATATGTTGTTCTAGATACAGTATGTTTCTTTTGTAATCATTTTCATAAATACTATGTATGTTTGAAAGGTAAATTGCAGATAGAAGAGAGATGTTCCATCAGGGGGTTGATTCACTTGCAAGATGTCAGGGCCCTGCCATGCTTAGTCCAGCACCAGGAATCCATCTAGGTTTCCCAGGGGGGGTTCTTGGAACCCACCCACTGAGTTCCAGGCACAGTAGCATGATACTGCATTGGAAGAGTTACATAGCCAGTACGCATAAATAAGGCATTTGAGTATCAGATATGATCCATCCCAAACAGCAGCCCAGCTTCCTGGTTCATGACATTCACTCATTTGAGTCTGATGATTATCTCTTGCTGTTGCCATAATGTAACTATTTAATGAGGTAAAGTAAAAACACTTTTCAAACTGTATTGCTTTCCGAGATCAGATGAGATTGGGTGCATTCAGGGTGGTATGGCCGTAGCAAACTGTATTGCTTTCATATTTTTTTTCTAACATGGCTCAAATCTTTTATTATTATCATTATTATTATTATTATGTGATGCAGTTTTACAGTTACTGGGATTCTCACCACCCCTCCCATAACCTTCCCCCCATGGTGGTTTCCTCCACCTTGTTGAGTGACCACAGTTCAATTGAGATTCCTTCATTGCAAGCATATACCAAGCATAGAGTCCAGCATCTTATTGTCCAGATAAGTTCAATGGCTTTTTGGGGAGACCTTCTCTGGTCTGAAGGTAGAGCCAACGGAGTAAAAGTCCAATCAATCTAAAGCCCCAACATAACATCAGCAACAATATACAATGTTATGGTATTAATTGACATAGTGTTGAATAAACAATCTATTAAAAATAATGCAAGTTCTTAACCACATCCTGTGACTACTCCATTGACTTTTCAACAATTGAGGTGCATAACAGTTATAGGAGGGGTGAAGCACAAGGTTTTGAAACTATAGTAGGTTTTACAATTTTTCAAAACACATGGGTTGAGGCAGTATTAATTACAGGTTCAAAAAGAAGAAAAAAAATTACAGGTTAAATTAAGGCAAACATGTGGTATCTAACCCTTTTGGATTGGTTCATTTCCCTTAGCATTATGGTTTCCAGTTGGGCCCTTTTGGTCCATTTCCTGTGCTATTGCTTTTATATTTATGGATGTCTATGGTCTAAGGCAAATGAAATGGCAGAGTCATTTTTTCTAAAAAATTAGTGCTTTGCAGTAACCTTATTAATAATAATATTTTCATTGGAAAGTCAGGCTTTAAAAAAAAAGGATGGGCAGAGAGAAAGCATTTCCATCACATGCTGCACTCCCCAACTAACCACAATTACCTGAGCTGTGCCAATCTGATGCTTGGATCCAGGAACTTTTTACAAGTCCCATGGAGATGCAGGGTCTCAAGACAGTGGGCCAACCTTGGCTGCCTTCCCGGGCCTAAGCAGTTGCAGGAATGGAAATGTAGAAGCCAAGATATGAATCAGCACCCATATAGGATCCCAGCACATCCAAGGTGAGAATTTTACACACTTGGTTATAGTGCCAGGCCCAGTAACATTATTTTATAAGTAATTGTTGTTTGCACTAACCAAACGATAACCTGAACGTGATCACTGCCAATCCTTGATATCATTGACACTGTTCAAGGGAAGGTCTCCTGGCACTTGTAAAGCACTCTTCTTGCCCAGGGAAGCTGATGGCTTTTGTTGCTCCAACCATTGTGTTGGCTTTCTGTCTTTATATTGCTTAGCGCAGTCGGAATCATTAAGCAGACTAGAGACAAGCAAGACTGATTCATAGCCCCTTCTCTCCACCTTCTCTTGTAGGTGTTGCCCTGCAGCCCACTAAATGTTTCCCAGGCTGGAGAACACAAACATACCTTCAGTAAGTTGTTTACTTCTCAGCTTGCTTTACATTGTATTGTAGGAGTTTTACGATGGTTTTTGAAATACAGTATAAAAGCAAATATGAGACAAACAAGGTAAAATTGTCACAACTAAGCCATTGGAGCTGTAAAAGCTGTTTGAACCATTACATGTTTTCTGATGGCATATCAAAACATGCTTATTATTACATGATTGAAATTGAAATGAAGAATTTGTAAATGATTGTAGGATATCAAAATTTGAAATGGTGTTTTTTGAGGTTATACATGATAAAATGAAACTTATTTAATAGATACCTGAAAATAAACACTCGACATTTTGGAGTAGTTGGAGTTTTCAGATACACAAAAAAAATCTATTTATTAAGTTTCCCATTTTGCTTTATTGGAATTGCTGAAATTGTGTGCTGCTGAATAGCATTTGGAAGCTGTACTATATTCATGAGATACTACAGGAATGTGTGGAGAGTGGTACATACTACTTGCTTGCTTATTAAAGATTTAAAAGAATCTTTTTATTTATTTTTAAAGATTTATTTATTTACTGGAAAGTCAGATATACAGAGAGGAGGAGAGACAGAGAAGAAGATCTTCCATCTGATGATTCATTCCCTGCCGGAGTCCAGCTCCAGCTGAGTTCGGAGCTCTAGAAGGATGCGTGAAGTAGGCGTAGAAAGAAGAGACAGACCACTACAATTCCAACATCATTGTGGACCACGCGAGAAAGCTGTCCGCTTTATTTATACAGAAGCAGTACACAGTCTTTTTTTAGGGCATTTTGACATAGCTTCAAGGGGGGCACAATTTACAACCGCTTGAGGGGCGAGTGAGGGAGGATCCCACATTCTTTGCTTATCTCGGCTTGCCAGCCCCTACTTACTTCCCTCAAGTCTGGGTCCCATCCTTGGCGCTGTCTGTGACAACCAGACCCCTACCTTGAATTATGCATGGGAAAAGGGCTGAGACCTTGGTTTATGGGGATTAGGGTATTGGCACCAAAGGTCATTAGGTCTGCAGGCCCACACAGTTTGCTAACTAAGCAAGAGTTACAACGACAGAAGGAACTGCAATTAGCAATGAGCCATGTTTACTCTATTTAGGTTTCTGCTCTACAATGGGCAAGTAAATGTTTCCAAAGATAACTCTACAGATAGTTTCACCTTAAGACAGGACATTATCCATTCTGATGTTGCAGCCAACATTTTCTCAGTAGACGACACATCTTATTCAGTAATACATTCCTACTACAATTCTTATTCTATAACTTATCCATCACTTAATGAGAGAAATACATCAAAAGAGAAAAAAAATATAAAAATCTAAGACAAAAGTTTCAAACATTAAATCCCTCTACAACTGTAGGCTCTACAACCTCATAAATGATCAAACAATAATCAAAAGTATACATGATGTTAGTAAAGTCACCCTATTTCCTCTAGTTAAAAAATTATGAAGGCAGCCAAAGCAACTACATTTACTATGTTCTAAAGAGTTGAGAGTTGCAAGGACAGGCTAACCTTTAAGGTCACAGTAGCTATATTTTTGCCATAGCAGGATAGCCTTTAGGGTCACAGTAACTATATTTTTGCCATAGCAGGATGGCCTTTTGGGGTCACAGTAATTATAACAGGATAACCTTTAGGGTCCCAGTAACAGGATAGCTTTTAGGATCCCAGTAACAGGATAGCTATATTTTTTGTCATAGCAATTTCAACCCATACTCCCATCACTTCCATTAGTTTGTGAAACTCTTACCAGGCCATTTCCCAGAAAGCATGCTAAATATTTGGGCCAGATCTCAGAGCAATGGTTAGGCACACAATAAGGTGTCTGGAAACAGCATGGGCTTAATTGTACTCCTGTGCGCAGTTAAAGGCCCACTCACCAAGACATTATCAGTAACATTAACTTTTAAGCTCATGTTGGTTGTAAAAGCCATCTCACAGGGGCAAACTATGCCTAATAGATTGCAGAATTCTTAGTGGGGTGGTTGAGTGTCCATGCAAACAGGGGGTGAGACTGCGTCAAGGTGGTCAGAGAGAAATCCGCTGGGCCCTGCCAAACAGCTGTAAGCTGCCCCAGGCCCTGCCAAGCAGGGGAGCTGTTCTCTTCACACCTTCGTGTCATCCATACCTATTGCACAGACCCCAGCAATTCCCCAAGTGAACGCAACAGCCGATGCTATGCCAACCCAAAGCCAGGAGCCAGGAACTTCTTCTGGGTATCCCACATGGGTGCAGGGTCCCAAGGCTTTGGGCCATCCTTGACAGCTTTCACAGGCCACAGGTAGGGAGCTGGATGGGAAGTGGAACTGCTGGGATTAGAACCGGCACCCATATGGGATCCCAGCACGTTCAATGTGAGGACTTTAGCCGCTAGGCCATGCCGCCAGGCCCCCCTCTATTTATTTATTTTAAAGACTGACTTGCAGAAAGGGAAGGAGACAGACAGAGACAGACATGTCTGCTTTCTGCTGATTGATTCACCAGTGGTTACAATGTGCTGGAACATATGAGAGAATAAACAGGAGGTCCATCTGAGTCTCCCACTCAAGTGCTTGAGCCATCTCCAGTGTTTCCAACTCACAATAACTTAGACCTGGATTGGAGGTGAGGCAAATGGCAACTTGCCTTGCAATGACACAATGCCATTTCCTATTGCAGGCTGTTTGTTTGTTTTTGTTTTTAAGATTTATTAATTTGAGAAGCAGAGCTACTAAGAAAGTGAAACTGAGAGACATTACCCATCTGCTGCTTTGCTCCTCAAATTTCCAGAATGTGCAGTGGTTAGCCAGCCTGAAGCCTTGAGTCAGGAATATTATCCAGGTCTCCAACTTGATTACAGGTTCCCAAGTGCTTGAGAAACCCTTCACTTCCTTTCCAGGCCTGTTATCAGGGAGTTGGATCTGAAGTGGAGCATGTAGTGTATGAGGCAATGTCCACATAGGATGCCAGTGTCTTTATGTGTGAAGCAAAGGGCTGGCCCCTTGTTGCAGTCTCTTTGGTTTTTATTTGAAATGCAAAGTTGCAGGGAGAAGTTGGAAGAGTGGGAAACTGTAACTTTACTAAGCACATGGCTGCAATGCAAGAGCTACGCCAACCTAAAGTCAGGAGCCTCTTTGGGTCTCACACATGGGTATAGTTGTGCAAGGATTTGCGTCATCCTCTCTTGCCTTCCTGGAATAAAAGCAGGAACCTGGATTGAAAGTAGAATACTCAGGACAGAAACGGTGCACTTATGGGAAGCTCGGCCCACTTTGGCACAGCTCAGTTGATAAATACTAAGAGCTTTAAAATGAAACAGAGGCAGACCATGAAAACACTAACCTGTTCCCTGCTTCTTCCACGTGATACCTTTTACTGGTTCCAAAGTTTGTGAGAAGGTTAACGATCTAGGCAGTGCTTTAGTGCCATTTCTAATATTAGTTTCATCATTTTACACTTAGATCAGTAATGTCTAATTTCAGTTTCTCTTTGTAAACACTTTTTAATGAAATACATTACAATGCCTTGAACCTGGTATCTCACTGTGGTTGCCATTTCCATTCACTTAATGATTAACCCTGCTGAGAATGTTCTCTTGCTAATTTATCATTTGGATATCTTTTTAGAAGTGTCTTAAGTCTTTGTACATTTTGGAATCTGTTTTTATTGCATTTGAGTCTCCTGTGAACAGGCACTGAGACCAATGAGGGGCTGAAGCATTAGTGTTCCTTGATTCTTCTTCTCCTGTGGACATGTCCATTTACCATAAAGTGAGCACAACTCCTATGGTCTAGGAAAGGAGACAGCAGAGAAGGAGTACCCAGCTGCCCCTCCTCCCCAACAATGACACTGTAATTGACTGGAAGAAATGCCTATCCCTTTAGACCCTCCAATCATTTCACAGGTCAAGTTCTGAATGCACAGCTGGAAGCCATGCCTCAGGTCATTAGCAGGTAGGCTGTTAGTCACCACCATCCCCCCACCCCTGGATCGCATATAAGTTGACAATCATATTTATATTGGTGAAGTAATTCCTAAATCCAGCCCACACTGATTGGGCTGTAACGTATCAATAGTGAAATTTTGGTGACTACAAATTGACTTATAATGCCATTGTTAAGATATAATTTGTTAAATTTATTTTCTAATTTGTTTTGATTGGAACTTCAGAGAGACAAAAAGAAACTTCATGTATGCACTGGTTCATTCCTCAGGTGGCCAGAAAAAAACAGAGCTGTCAGAGTCAGCTAGTTTAAAGCCAGGAACAAAGAACTTCTTCCTGGTTTCTCACACAGATGCAAGGTCTGAAGGTATTGGCCCACCATCTACTGCTTTCCCAGGCAACAAATCATGAGCTAGAAGGGAAGTGAATAGCCAGGATATGAACTAGTGTCCATCTGGGATGCCAGTAAAGCCAGGAGCTTCTTTTGGGTCTCCTTTAGCAACTAGGCTACCATGCCAGGACTAAATGTATTTTTTAAAATGATTTCTAACATAATTCCATGTGACCAGAAAAACTACTTAATGAATTTAATATTTTGGTTTTTAGATCATGTAGTCTTCATGTGTTTTAAACTTCTTAAAAGATTATACAGGATGGGTCTGGTGGCATGACCTCGCAGCTTAAATTCCTCACCTTGAAAGTGCTAAGATCCCATATGAGCACGGGTTCTAATTCCAGCAGCTCCACTTCTCATCCAACTTCCTGCCGTGGCCTGGGACGGCAATCGAAGATGGCCTAAAGCCTTAGGACCCTGAACCCATGAGGGAGACCTGGAAGACGTTCCTGGATCCTGGCTTCGGATAGGCATAGCACTGGTCATTGTGCTCAGTTGGGGAGTGAATCATCAGATGGAATCTTTCTCTCTGTCCACTGTGCCCACTCTCTCCTCCATTCTGTATATCTAACTTTCCAATAAAAATAAAATAAATCTTTAAAAAAAAAGGATTATACAGGAAGAAAAAATAGAAAATTTGGAAACAAAAATACACCCAGTTTTTCCTGACCCTTGAACTTTCCCCTCTTGATCATTTATATAAACATCATGAAAAATAAAAATGAAGCAAATACATATAAAAAGATTCACTTTTTATTGCACAAGCAAGTATACAAGAGAAGGAGGTACAGAGAAAATTATTCTCCATTAGCTACTTCACTACCAACGTAACAGCAATGACTGGAGCTGAGGCAATCAGAAGTCAGAAGCCAGGAGCCTCTTCTGAGTTTTTCACATGGGTGCAGCATTCCAAGGCTTGGGACTTCCCTCTACCATTTTTCCCACGCTGCAGGCAGGGAGCCGCATAGGAAGTGGATTAGCTGAGACATGAACTGGTGCTTATATTGGATCCAGGGCATGCAAGGTGAAGACTTTCTCACTTCGGCTACTGTGCCAAGCCCACTTCTCCAACTTCTCTCTATGTCTCTGTGATTTTTCAGTAAAGAAATCTGTCTAAAAAGGAAGACAGAAAATCCCAAAATCTGAAGAAAAGTTGTATTTCATTGGGAAATATATAATTTTTTTTTCCCTAGGGAGATTGTACTTGTATTATGTGCTTCTTGGATTATTAGGAGTATAACATTTGTTAGATTTGGGGAGCATTTGGTTTTCACAGCCTTAAATTTCTACTGAAGTCTGCAATTAGATATATTTCAAGTCATTTGCTGTCATTCTGCCTGTCACTGAATCTATATTGCTTTCATCAGAGTGTCATATTATTGGAGCCCATCCCAAAAGCACAATTTTAAATTATCAGCCAGATGAAATTAAATTTCATTCTAGTATTCACTCCTTTTGAGCTTTGATTTCAGAATCTACATTTAATTTAAAAATAGGTCCATTATCATGACTCAAGAAGTTCCATGTGTTGTTCGAATTGGCAGTTTTATCTTTCAATCTCTATGTGATCTTAACAACATAAAACTCCCCAGTTTGGTAAAACAATGACCAAAGACCTCAGCAGATAGTTCTCAGACAGAAGCCATCAGGGAAATGTAAATCAAAATCACAATGAAATATCATCTCAACCCTTTCAGAATGGCTATTAATATTTGGAGGAAAGGTAACAAATACCAATGGTGTTGTAAACAACGGGAACTAATATACAGTGTTGGTGGGATTATAAATCAATTCAGTAACTGTGGGGAATATTATAAAATTTCTTAGATCATTAAACATTACATGTTGGATGATTAAGCAATCTTACAGCTAGTTGTATGTTCTGAAAGTTATGAACACATAGTGTGAAATAAATACCTGTAACCATCTTGTTTAGGGTAGCACTGTTCATAATACCCAAATATGGAATGAATCAAGGTGTCCATTATTAGATGACTGAATAATGAAGACATACTCTATGTGTAGAATAGACTGTTGGCTGTTAAAAATAAAATTCTGTGGATTTCATTAAAATTGGTATAACTAGATGGCAAGATGTTAAGTGAAATATCCTAAATACAGATATACAGATATGACATTGTATTATGCAGAGTAGCTTAAAGAATCACAAGCAAGAAAAACAAAAATGGGATCTAATCTCTTTGATTTATATCTTTGCCAAATAAATGGTGGAGGGTGATATTCTACTCTCATTTTAATGATCTGTGTTTGTAAACTGTGTATGATTAAAACATATCTTTTCATTTCATGACATTGGTAGCCCTTACCTATTAAATTCAGGTCATTTTACTTTCATTTGAATCACTTAATGGAAAAAATTAAGGTCTTGAGTGCAATGTGAATTTTAAACCTAAATCAGATGTTTAGAAATGTAACAGGGGGAAATAAAAGATACAAATAAACTATGACTCTGTTGCTAAAATTATGTATATCAGCTAAATTAATTCTGTAAATAAGTACATAAATTCTGCACATATATTCAGTAAATAAGTAACTAGAAAAAAGACAAGAAAAAACAGATCAGTGGTTAATGTTAAAGAATTCTAAAATGTGATTTTTTAAAAAAATCCACTTGTTACTTTGTGGCATTTGCCTTATATGTGTATTTCCTGTTCAGCATGCAGGCTGTGACTGTGTGATAATAGCTGCTGCTTATAAGAAGATAGTTCTGTGTGAGATTGCAATTAGTTTCCCTACTATGCTGAAGTTCTCTATGTATTAATTAGAATTTTAGTGTAATTTAAATGTTATTCCATAAAAAGTAAAACAGAAAGTGGAAAGAATATTAATATGTATGTTTCAAAAATGAAAAAAAGATTATGGGATACTTACATATACATGTAAATTATTGGAAGCAAGTATATATATAATTTTAATATAAGTAGGAAATATTTACTTATTTATGGAAGTTTAGTTTAATAATATTTCCATTATTTCATTATTTCAAGTTGGAATAAGAAAATTGAATCTTATTATTGCTTAAAATGATTTTTACAAATAGCAGGATGTGTGAGAAAAAAACATTCATAAATTATTCAATGATTTCCTCATTATTCTGTGCAATTTTAAATATATGTTTATTACAGAAAATAATCTGATACGGAATAAGGGAATTGTAAGTTTAGAATTACAGAAATAGTGCAGAATACAATGTTTTGTTTTTACTCTATGTTGCTAAACAGGTTATGAATTAGGCTTCATCCGTAGAATTTGCAAATCAAACACATACGGAAGAATTACACTCCGTTTACTAATACAGTTCCTGAGTTAGTATTTTGGCTGAATGTTTCTGATTATTGATTTTAATTTAGTTAAAGATCAGAGTGACAATAACAAGGACAAGCTGAGAGTGATGTGTTTATTAGAATTATATATTTTTATATATTTTTTTTCAGTTTCAGTTTTGTGGAATAATTATGTAGGCTCTGGTATCCCTCAAAAAATTCCCAACTCAGTGGGACTGCAGGCTAGTACAACCACTATGCAAATCAGCTTGCAGAGTACTTAGAGAACTGCAAATAATCCTGCCATAAGATCATATGACCCATTTGTCCCATTCCTAGGAATATACCCAAAAAAATGAAAGCTGCATAGGAGAAGGGGTGTGTAATGCTATATTTAGAACACTACAAGTACAATAACGAAGCCATGGAAATAATCCAGATGCCTGCCCAAAGAGAAGTGATTGGAACTGTATTCTAGTGGTGCCTTCAAAAATTCATTAGAACCCGAATGTTTAGAGAACAACATTTAAGAGAATAAGGAATATTTCATTGAAGTATTGGAATTGCGAAAATAATATAGGACAAGAGATTTTCATTTGGTTATTACTCTACAATGCTGTATTGATTGTAGTTTAAGGTGCATTAATGAATTACAAATTAAATGTACATACAATGCCCTGTCAGTATTTCTTTGTAGTGATCCAGAACTGAGGGGTCATGTGCTGTTACAGGTGTTGGTGTCATTTGAAGATGTGGCTGTGGACTTTACCCGCGAGGAATGGCAGAATATGGATAGTACTCAGCGGAACCTGTACAGGGAGGTGATGCTTGAGACCTATAACAATCTGCTGTCTGTGGGTGAGTGAAATTCTGTCTTGCCCAAGCAGAATACTTGTGTCTTGATGACAAATTAGAGTGTATCAAGTTAGTAGTTGATAGGACTACTAGTGATTTTGCAATGTTGACATCATTTTCCATGGACAGGGTACCAAATGACAAAGCCTGATGTGATCCTCAAGTTGGAGCAAGAATCAGCACCACAAACAGTGAAAAACTCTGTCAACCAGGGACTTTCAGGTAGGTCAGCACATAGTGGGCGGGGAATTGATATATAGCTAAGTGCATGTTGAATGGAATTCTCTATGATGAGAAACAGGCATTCTTCAACCTCCATATTTAGGTTTATTCTAACAGTGCCTTTCAAATTTTGCCTGACTATAACCATAAAGATAGAACTATATATTGTGTTTTTCAACAATCCCAAGAGTTTAAATCATCATCCGCCATCTCCCCAGATACATTTTCAAGAAGTTGTATTTGAAGCAGAATAGCCAAGACAAGACAAATTGGCACTGTTATGGGATGTAAGAAACCCCAAGACTTATTTTCAATTTCTGTGTCACATTTTGTTTAGTGTTCTTTGTAAACTAAAAGTACATAATTCCAAATAATTGAAATTTTTATTTTAAAATGTTATTATATGAATACATTAGTAAAAAGATGTAATGCTCATAAATAATGCTCATAAATGTCCCCATTTTAAAAATATTGAAATTTGCTATGTCTAGAATGGCAACAAGCATCACTGATTTTCCTTGAGCATTGTAGAAGAAATTCTTCTTGTAGAAGAAACTCCATGTGATTCATGGATATGGTTACTGTTTTTGTCATTTCAGATCCATACAGAAAGAATGAGCTCCGTGGAGATAATCGGCAAAGTCAGGACATAATCTTCAGGCAAGTTGTAATCACAAAATTATATAATAATTCCCAAGAGAGAGGCATTGCCAAAGATGCTTAGTTCAGACTATAAGTGAAACTTGAACTGAAAGGAAAATTGTATATTAAAACACATTTGTGAAATGATTTTATATTTGCAAAGTGATCAACTGAATGTAAAAAGCAGAGGGAATCGAATAGCATTTCTTGGGAGAGAGCCAGGAGATGGTGTGCCACTTGAACGGAGAGAGTGAGACAGCAGAGTGTCTTAGGTTTTTTAAGTGTCCCTGGATGCTTTATTGTCTAGGCAGGAACCTGTTGGTCAGACATTCCCCATTCATTCAACCAGCCAGGAAATAGCTCCTCCTGCACATTTGAAATGTACCTTTGCCATTCTATGGCTGTTTGGGTCTCAGAGACAGGAAGCCATGTGAGAAGACAAAATTAAGCAACTAGTTTTCTCAATTCAGCTAGGAACTCTAGTGGGTGTCATCCAAAGGCTCAAATAGGTCATCGCAAAAGATCAAACCCAGGTCATAGCATGGTATCCTAGTGGCTAAATCCATGCCTTGCACTTGCTGGGATCACATACCAGCATTTGTTCACATCCTGGCAGTCCTACTTAACATCCTGCTCACTGCTTCTGGACCAGGAAAACAGTCACACATCCCCAAACCTTTCAACCTGACATCTTCATGGGAGACCCAGAAGAAGCTGGTTGGTGATTACAGATGCTTAAGTCTTAAATTTCTATGCTTCCTATCTGCACCCACCTGTAAGTATAATCGATCCGAAGTTTTAGCCAGACCAGGCAGTGGAGGTGATTGTTTGGGTCACTGGTTGGGAGCACTATCCAGGCTTTTGCAGAGCCATCAGGTTCCAAGGGTCATTTTTATTGGTTCATTCAGACTTGATATAAGGCTGACAAACCTTGTGTATTCTTCTATCAGTTGACTCAAGCCACTTAGGTCTGGCTTAAGATTAAGAAATGTTTTTTATATGCCAGAGGCGAGGTGTCTCTTGAAAGGAGAGGTAGAGAGACTCCATAATTTATTTCAATTTTTTTTTCTATAGGAAGCCAGGCGAAATGCCATTTGGAGGAAATTATTCTAGTAATGTCCCTAAGAATAGACCTCAGAGAAAAGACAGTCTCACTCAAAAGGAAAAAATACACATTTGTTTACAGTCTTTTGAACACAATGAGCAAGAAAAATGTTTCAGTGGGAAGAAGATATTCCTTATGTGTGAGCAACTTTATACTAAAAAGCTGTGTCATAAACAATTTGTCAATAGGACAGAAAAGATTCAAATTGAGAAGAAAATGTTCCACAACAATATTTATGTTGGCAATCATCAGGAAACACAATCAAGAGAGAAACTCCATGGACATTTTAAGAGTGAGAAATCTCTTATGTATACAACAGATGTCAAAATAAATCAGACAAGCCAGACAGCAAAAAGTCACTATATATGTCGCTACTGTACAAATTTTTTTAGCTGTAAATCTGACCTTACCACCAAGCAAACTGACACAGGAGAAAATTTCTATGTATACAATGAATGTAAAGAAAAAATGTACCAGAAGTCAGAACTCACAAGAGATCAGATTCTTAACTCTGGAGAGAAGAGATATGAACACAGTAAGCTTAGGGAAGCCGTTGACAAATATCTCTGCAAAGGCTTAAAAGACTTCACACAAGGAGAAAAAGTTATGAATGTTGTGAGTGTGGAAAACCCTTCCCCAGCTACTTTGATCTCTTTAATCATCAGAGATTCCACTCAGGGGAAAAACCTTATGAATGTAGCCAATCTGGAAAAGCTTTAAGAGACGACTCAGCTGTTCCTAGACATCAGAAAATCCACAACAGGGAAAAACCTTACTTATGTAATGAGTGTGGAAAAGCTTTTTCTTTAAAGTCAAACCTAATTGTGCATCAGAAAATTCACACAGAAGGAAAAGATTATGAATGTTGTGAGTGTGGAAAAGGCTTTAGTGAAGAATCAGCTCTCATTAGACATCAGGGAATCCACACAGGGGAAAAACCTTATGAATGTAGCCAGTGGGCATGAGAGAATTCACACAGGGTAAAAACCTTATGACTGTAGCAAATGTGGAAAAGCCTTTAGACAACATTCAGCTCTCATTAGACATCAGAGAATCCACACAGGGGAAAAACCTTATGAATGTAGCCAGTGTGGAAAAGCTTTTTCTGTCAAGTCAAACCTAATTGGACATCAGAGAATTCACACAGGGGAAAAACCTTATGAGTGTAGCGAATGTGGAAAAGCCTTTAGACAACATTCAGATTTTATTAGACATCAGAGAATCCACACAGGGGAAAAACCTTATGAATGCAGTGCGTGTGGAAAAGCTTTTTCTGTCAAGTCAAACTTAAGTGTGCATCAGAAAATTCATACAAGGGAAAAACCTTATGAGTGTAGTGAATGTGGAAAAACCTACAGTGACCACTCAGTTTTCATTAGACATCAAAGAATCCACACAGGGGAAAAACCCTACGAATGCAGTGAATGTGGAAAAGATTTTCTGTCAAGTCAAACCTAATCAGGCATCAGAGAATTCACACATTGGAAAAACCTTATCAGTGTGGTGAATGTGGAAAAGCCTTTAGAGACCATTCAGTTTTCATTAGACATCAAAGAATCCACACAGGGGAAAAACCTTATGAATGCAGTGAGTGTGGAAAAGCTTTTTCTGTCAAGTCAAACCTAATCGTGCATCAGAGAACTCACACAGAGGAAAAACTTTATGAATAATGAATGTGGAAAAGCCTATGGAAACCATTCTGCTTTCATTAGACATCAAAGAATCCACACAGGGGAAAAACCTTATAAATGTAGTGAATGTGGAAAAGCTTTTACTCAGAAGTCATACCTAACCAAGCATCAGAGAACTCACATTGGAAAAACCTTATGAATGTAGTGAATGTGGAAAAGCTTTTTCTCTGAAGTCAAGTCTATCACTACATCAGAGAATTCACACAGGAAAAAAAATCTTATTGTGTGGAGCCATGCAGTTGGGTTGGATGGCATGGGTGTGTGATGAGCACCGATCCTCCGTTAGCAAAGCTGTGAGGAGTTTCTGGCTGTGTGGCAAGGCCTGGCAGAATGTCTCTGGTCACTTCATTTTTGCCTCACCCATTGTATGGAACTCAATCACCTCTCTAATGTTTCATAGACTTCTTCTGAGGGTGTTGTTGTTTTTCTGCTAATGTGAAGTGATTCCTGTAACTGGTATGACACCTCAAATTGATCTATCATGTTATGATAAAAACGCCTATAGTAACGTAAGGCTATGACACACAGTTAAAAGTATACAATAGTACAATTGATCCCACTATGTTTCCAAGCATCCTGTACTGTGCCCACTTTTGTCCTGAAATTTGCCCTAGTATAAGTAATGTTTTCCTTAAGAAATGGCTTGATAATATCTTGGAATAGATGGCAATCATGGAGGTATAAAGAGTTTGTTTACCATACACCTCGAACTGTTACAACACATGATATGACACATTTTAGTTTCTTACCAAAATAAAGCAAAAATATGTGGGGGCATCTTCTAAAAGGAAACAAAACAAAACCCACTCAAAATGGCTTAAAATCTCAATCTTATACTGGCACTTATATTTAGGGAAAGGAAACAGTTTATAAAAATTTCTATCTTATATTGGCATTTATATTTAGGGAAAGAAAACAGTTTATATAGATGAAAGTTTCTTGTAGAGGCCCTCTGTTTGTAGATTAGCTGAATTGCCTTGATCCCTTTCACTGCCCTTTAACAAAAGAATAAAAAACAATTGAATCAGCACTAGGTGAAGGTGACCGTTATTAATACATGATTTGATTATAAGATTTAGCAAAGAATCTATGTTATATGCTTTTATAAAATCCTTTCATTTATGATCTTTTAATTCTGTATTCTTAATATTTTAATCAATATTAGTTTGTGTTTAGTAAAAATTGATTTTGAGTATAAGTAAACTACTTGTCACTATGTAACTGCATGCGCTGCCAACCGTGGAGTCCCTGGCTTCAGCCAGGTGATTGTGGGTTTCAATGAGTAATGGTTTGTTAAGAATGTTTTCTTTGAAATAGAAAAATATTTTTTAGGGTTGCTTTTTGCATTTTTGTAACCATGATGTAATGAAAAATGAAACAATTGGATGTTGTGCAAAAACTTGTGATGATTTATGTATAAATAAAGAAGGCAACTTTGCTGAGTTGTCCATTATGAGCATCAAGCCATAGCGGTCTGAGTCTTATCTCTTCCTATCATCTCACCGATCCACGCATCCTTTGCAAGCTGTCAGCTGGAGCTGGTCTCCAGCATCTTATGAGGGTAGTGAATGTGGACATGCATTTAGAAGCCATTCAGTTTTCAGTAGACATCAGCTTATCCACACCAGGGAAAAACCTTATGAATGTAGCCAGTGTGGAAATGATTTTCTAGGAAGTCAGTCCTAACTGGACATCAGAAAATCCACATTGGGGGAAAACTTTATTAATGTAGTGAATGTGGAAAACCCTTTTCTCAGAAGTCAAACCAATCGGGCATCAGAGAATCCTCACAGGGGAAAAAACCTTATGAATGCAGTGCGTGTGGAAAAGCTTTTTCTCAGAAGTCACACCTAATTAGGCACCAGAAAATCTACACTGGGTGGAAAATTGTCTGAATGTATTGATTGTGCAATAGCTAATACAGGACATTCAGGTGTCAAAACACATCAGAGAATCCAAACAGGAGAAAAATGTTAGAAATGTCCTGATTGTGAAAAAAAGCTTTTTCTCAGAAGTTACACGTAATCAGGCATCAGAGAATCAGAGAATCCACACAAAGGAAAAAGTTTTAATATGATGTAGCAATTCTGGCAATTCCTTGACCTACCACTCAGGTCTCCATTATTTTGGATGTATTCAGCCTGGAAAATCCTTTTGCAGTCATGTTTCATTGCACCTGATGCCAGCCTTGCAGAATGGAGACCTCAGTTGAAAGCCTTTCCACTGAACATTTTCAACACCTGCAACCTGCTCCAAGACCTTACATTTTTCTTTGTAACACCTTCATGGGATTATTTTTCCATCAATGTCAAGAATAAGGTTATACTGACAAAATCTAGTCTAGATTCTATTTATTTGCCTGGGACTCCAGCTCCAATGTGAGTCAGGTTACAGACCTGATGGTCCAGCCTTATTACAAGATCCTCAGGAAGCTTCATAATACATTGCCCTAAACCAAATGTGAAGCTCTCAGGGACAAGTGAGCTTTTCTACAGTGCAAACTCAGTCAGATCAACATGCTGAAGAAATGAAAAGGAGTGCAGACTCCAAATTCTGCAGTATTCCAGAAAAAAAAAATAATACAAACACCTACCATATCTGACACAATACAGGAAGAAAGCAGAATAGCCGCTTTCAAATCCCACAAACAGTAACTCAGACCTCTGAGTTTGAATCAATTTAGATTCTGCAGACACTACCAATTCTAACAGTACATGAAAGGAACATTTCACACCCAGGGCCCACCAATCAAAAAGGTCAAGACTGATCTGCTTCCACCAAGCACCAGAACTCACCTAAACACTCCCTAGTCCTGTGCTGCCTTTCATGCCCCACCACACCACTCTGCCCCAAGCTAATCCTGCCTCAAAATGATCTTTAAAAGATTGACTGTATAGTAACTATTGCAGTCCAGAAACCATGGTTGTGCCAGTACAATAACTTATTGACAATTTGACTCCCCCTTCTCAAAACACTCCCAGCCAGAGAAGAGAGTTGCTGTCTCCAATTTCCACTAAATGTTCTATATTAGGACCTAAAAATGTACACCTCTGAGGAAAGTGAATGTGAGTGAGACACCAAAGGCAGGGAAAACTCAAGCTCTATTCTGAGGTGACTTGGACATGGTGATCTGTCTAGGCAAGGGAAGGAGGCAGGGAGCAGGTAGTGCCTGTTGACACAGAATGTCTTCATGTGCTGAATAAGATAAGAGCATTCTTTGAGCCTCAGAATATTCTGAAAGAAGACATATTTGTTACAATTTGCATTTTCTCAAATTAAATGTGATTTCTGTTGGAATTTTACTGGCAACAAGTGCCTGAGATGTGATGGTGTGATGTCAGCCTTGCCAAATGGAGACCTCATGGGGAACAAGAGAAGAATGGAACTAATAATTTCTATTTGCTGTGCCATTCAGAGAAAGTCTCAGCAGAAATGTGCTCCCTTTGAAACTTGATTGAGACAATGGTGCTTTATGACTGGATATCAGTTAGGGAAAAACTCAGGAAGAAAAAAGTCAAACTTTGTATTCTTGAAGTTTTACTCTGCAATACACCAGCTATTCTCTAATTTTAAAAATCTTTCAAGTCTGCTTGTGTGGAAATCTACGTCAGTGTCTGTATGCGTGTGGTTGGTGCAAATGTGAACACATGTATGTGTTTACTAAACCTTAGAATGGTGACTGAACTGAGAAGAGAGGAACCCATAAAAAGGGAGTTGGGGCAAATCCCAAGGGTTCAGGATATCCTAATTAGGAATCTGAGCTTTATATTCATTGACCACTTTTAGATTCTTCGCAAAAAAAAAAAGAAAAAACAAAACAAAACAAAACAAACAAACAAAAAAACACACTGCACTGAAGGCATCCATGAATTGTGTTTGCTGCTGACACCTGCTGGCCGGTGCAAATACTGCAGCCCAAGTGACTGCAACAGGAACACATGCACATCTGCCCATCCTTTTCCTTCTTCCCTCTTATTCTTCCTTATCTCTTTGCATCACCATCATACTTCTTCACCTCTAAAAGCAGTTAGTCATCATGGTAACAGGAAGATATTTGATTCAATTTGTGACTTTGAGAGAAAAGAGAAACTGCCATCCCAAAACAAGCAAACAAACCCTCCTAAAAGCTATCACAAAGAATTAGCAGTCCTCTGATGAGATGGTACAGTTGCCCTCTCAGGCTGGGCATGCTGGGGGGAGATATTCGACAAGCTTAGTTTTCGGCGCTGAAAAGAGGCTTTCTGTCTAAAACGTGGTTGGCTTATGTCCTAGACCCTGGCTCACGTCCTAGACCCACCACAGGTGGGACCCAAATTTTATTAAGCCTAACTCACCTTCCACTTCTTTTTATAAGGGTTCAGTGGTTCCCCAAACAATATTCAGGTAGTGTGGGGTTTGAGCATGTGTCCTGGTTCTGGCTAGACAGATGTGTTCTGAGAAGGTGGGCTGAATAAACCTGAAGTTAAAAACACAGGATGGGCCCAGTGGCTAAAGTCCAAAATTTTAATGCACTGGGATCCCATATGAGCACTGGTTCTAATCCTGGTGACCCTGCTTCACATTCAGTCTGCTGCTTGTGGCCTGGGAAAGCAGTTGAGGCCTGGCCAAAACCTTGGGACACCTCACCCATGTGGGAGGCTGTTACGGCCTGTCGTGCGAGTAATGGGGGACACGGAGAAGGGTCCAAGGGATTGAGGCACCGACCGGAGACAGGGATGATGGAAGTCTCTCGAAGCCTCTCAGAGGCTTCCCTTTATTGCCTCTCTCTTGACCTTTCACCTACTTCTTGTTTACACTTTACCCCACACCCTCATTAGCGCAGATTGGCTACAGCTGAGACCAGGTTCTTCTAGCCCGAAGCCCATAGTGCCTTATACTGCTCGGCTAAACGAGTGCTAGTCAACTCCTTAGCCCACAACAGGTCCCCCTTTTTTGTTTTAAAGCAGACTTGTATGCGCCTGTCTTAGGTTGTGGACTCTCAGGTTATCAGCCTTACCCATCATCGGGAATCTCCATAGCATGACGGAGCCCCTGTCTTAGGTTGGTCCATGCCCGGTCCATCTTACCCGTCACTGGCTGCCATTCAACGTGTTGTCTGCTGCACAAACCATACTTGGGGAAGCTGGTAACCCTGTTCCATGGCTGGGAGTGTTTAACTCGGTAGCAACGAGCAGACAACAGTTCCTGAGCTTGGGAAAACATAGCACTTGCATAGGTGTTACACACATAAAGACATACGATGGGGTAGAAGAGGTCTAGACCAAATCTCACAGCATCTGCTGTCCTTTGCCAACAAATCAACCTGCAGTTACAGCGTATGCATACCCACCCACTCATGTTCATCAGCAAAGTCCTGTTGTTCCATAACTCTGGCAGTCTGTTCTGCGACCTTGATCACTGTCACCACAATAGCTGGTGGTGGCGGCTGCTGACCTACTGGCTACAATTGTCGCTATTATGCCAAAGTCTCTTTTATGCTTTTCAGGCCAACAGAGTCCTCTCCATCAGTCCCAATAGGCATAGGTAGGATTCAGGGTGGCTGCAGGATAACAGCAGAATCACAATAGCGATTCCAGCACGCTGTCAGGGTTCAGTGGAACTCGGTGTTACTCACTTTAGAGGCCTTTTCTGTATGTAAGAGAGAAACATGGGGATAACACAAGTTGACACAAGCTTAAAATTCAAGGAACTGAGGTTCACCAATGTGAGCGAGTCCTCAAGTCCAGAGGAGTGATGGAACTAATTCCATAGGAGTAATTGCATTCCTAAAGAAGGAATAATGGGTCGCATGCTAGTGCATGTCCATACTCCACAAAGCTGCCACATAGAACAGGTGGGTATTTTCCCCGTGGTAATAACGGGATGATACGAAAAATCATGAGCAGAAATTTAGCTATTTATAAAGGAAGGGCCAGACCCCCAACAGCTGGGATCACACATTAGACAGTCTGATAGTCTGGTTTAAGGAGAAACTGGCAGGAAATGTCAGGACTTAAGTGCTCATAAGAGAAAGAAAAGATAAAGAGGGGGGTGCTTACCAAATACTAATATATTTATATAAAGTTCTAATATACTTGCGTGTCCTGTCGATCTTCTGATTCAAATGCCATCATGTTGCCCAGTACCTGAGCTTTCACAAGACTCAGCAGCAGGAGCTTGCCGGAAAAGCCTCTCAGGAATCCACCTTGGACCATTTTTGTTTTCTGGGAAAACACAAACTGATTCTTGCCCCCAAATGAGGACGGGATCTGGGCCTTGCCACTGACCGTTCAAGGGATCCTCCAGATCACATAACCCTTCTCTTTCCGAGACGGATTCCAATGACGATCTGCAGCAGACTGTCCTTCAGCATCCAATGTTAGGAAATTTAAGATAAATAATGCAAGGTTCAAATGATCTCGGGGAGTGATATACTCCCCCTTTTTTGTTTTAGTAAGATAATCCTTAATAGTACGGTTGGCACGTTCCACAATACCTTGTCCTTGAGGATTATAAGGAATACCTGTAATTAGTTGTATATGGTGGGAGGCAGCAAAATCACAAATCTTTTTGCTAATATAGCAAGGGCTGTTATCAGTTTTGATAGCTTTGGGCATTCCCAAGATGGAAAAACATGCATAGCAATGGGCTAGAGCATGTCTAACTTGTTCCCCTGTCTGAGGGGTAGCTAAAATAAATCTGGAACAAGTATCAATGGTAATGTGCACATATGTTAGTGTCCCAAACTCTGGGATGTGTGTCACATTCATTTGCCAGACATGATTGGGCAAAAATCCTTGAGGATTTATACCATAATGCGAAACAGGCAAAAATTGAGGGCACATTGTGCACTGCTTCACAATGGTTCTGGCTTGTTCCTTGGTCAGACCAAAGCACAAACGAAGGGTGTTCGAATTCAAGTGAAACCTAGCATGTGCCTTTTGTGCTTCTTCAAGGGCCGAGGCCACCAATTTGGTGGCTGAATCTGCAGCCGCATTTCCTGATGTCAAAGGCTCAGGCAAACCTGAATGAGCTAGAATATGAGTCACAAAGAATTTTTCTTTGCGGGCCCAAATACAGGCTTGAATTTTTGCAAATAGAGATGCTGCTGCAGAGTGGGAAGAAATTTGGCCTGCAGTCTCCAGCACAGGAAGGGAATGGGCAACATATCCACTATCGGAAAACAAATTAAAGGGCTGCATGGGAAATGTTTGAAATACCACAAGAACTGCCACCAATTCTACAATCTGTGCAGAGACAAACGATGTGGGAATGGTGGTAACCTGGCCATCTACTACAAAAGCTGCCTGACCATTAGACGACCCATCAGTGAAAACAGTTAACGCTTCTGGCAACGGTTGAAGAGAGGTTACAAGTGGAAAAACAACAGGATGCAAAATGAAAAAATGTACAATAGGGTGCTTGGGATAGTGGTTGTCAAAATTAACATTTAAAGTGCTCAAAAGTATTGCCCAACTTTCCTCCATATTTTGCAACCACAAAAGCTGCTTCTGAGTGTATGGAATGATAATGGTATCTGGGACCTTCCCAAAATGTCTTAGGCTGCTCTTAGTGGCCTTCTGTATCAACTCTGCTATGGCCAAATAGTAAGGCACAATTGTGTTAGCAGGAGAAACATGCAAATGTTCCCACAATATAGGGCCCTTCTGAAAAAAATACCCCTGTAGGTGTATAACAGGATGCTACAACAATAAATAAAAGTGGGGTACTGTAATCAATCCTGGTCAGATGGGATTGTTCAATGGCCATCTCAACCTTACGTAGGGCCTGACGTCCTTCCACTGTCAGCACCCTAGGGGATGCTGGAGAGGAGTCACCTTTTAAGATTTCAAACAAAGGTTTCAAATCTGCAGTAGTAAGGTTCAAACTGGGTCTCATCCAATTAATATCACCTAGCAATTTTTGAAAATCACTAAGAGTTTGCAACTGTTCCGTGTCTATGGAAATTTTGGGGGGTTTAATACCAATTCTGAAAAAGTTGAAATCCCAAATAATTAAATGGAGAAACAAGTTGTATTTTGTCTGGGGCTATAGCTAATCCTGCCTTTTCCAACTCTTGCTGTAACCTACACAAACAGGATTGCAACACTTGAGTAGATAGAGCTGCCAATAAAATATCATCCATATAATGAATAATCATCACAGAGGGAAAACTGGTGCGTACCGGTTTTAAGGCAGCAGCCACATAAATTTGACACATAGTAGGACTATTAGCCATTCCTTGAGGCAAAAACTTCCATTGATACCATTCAAATGGTTCTTGCAAATTAACAGAGGGCACACTGAAAGCAAAACGAGGGGAATCCTCCGGATAAAGGGGAATGGAAAAAAATCAATCCTTTAAATCAACCACCACAATGTTAAATTCTTTTGGAATGGCGGATGGCAGTGGCAATCCTGGCTGCTGTGATCCCATTATCTCCATGGTAGCATTCACTGCTCTGAGATCCTGTAAAAGTCTCCACTTCCCTGATTTCTTTTTATTCACGAAAATAGGTGTATTCCACAGTGATGTGGAAGGGACAATATGTCCAGCAGTTAGCTGTTCTTGAACTATTTCCTTAACAGCGGCTATTTTTTTCTGTAGAAAGGGGCCATTGGTCAATCCAAACGGGTTGAGAACTTTTCCATGTAATCTTCTGTGGAGTAACCTCAGCTGCCATCACAATGGCCTCTAGGGAAAATGCCCTAGCTCCCTTCCTATCCTTCTTAGGTTCCATGGAGATTGGTTGAGTAACTCCTTGCAGCTTTCTCCCTATACCTTTTCCAGGAATGTAGCCGTATCTCTTCATCTGCTGCATAGCTAATTCCTGACCAGTACTAATACTGCCCCCATCTGTTGCAAAATATCCCTCCCCCATAGATTAACTGGTAGGCCTGGTACTACATAGGGAGTAACATGGCCACCATTTCCTTCCTTATCCCTCCAGGCTAGTGCTCTGGAGCTAACTAGGGGGTTTTGGGTCATCCCCAATCCTTGCAGGGTGGTCATGGTGGGTGTAACAGGCCAACCTGGGGTCCAATATTTCTGTGAAATAAGAGTGGTGTCGGCACCAGTGTCTAGGAGTCCAGTAAATTTCTTTCCTTCTATACTCAACTCCAAAGTAGGGCGGCCTGCCATATCAGCAACACAATAAACAGAGACATCACCAGTAGTACCACACCCTGTTTTCTTCTGTCCAGCCCTTCAAGCATTATCTGACTTCACCATGGGGAGCAGCACTAACTGTGCTACTTGTGTCCCCTGGGGCAAAACTGTAACTCCCTCATGAACACTGACTAAAACTTTAATTTCTCCTGTATAGTCTGCATGAATCTCTCCTGGGGTAATGTGAACTCCTTTCAAGGCTGTGCTGCTTCGTCCCAGCAGAAGCCCTACAGTGTCAGGGGTAGTGGCCCATAAATTCCTGTGGGAGTAGCCTGTACCCCCATTTGGGGTGTCAATACGATGTAGGAGGTGATATGGCGGTTCCATCCTCCTCTGCCTGGGCTCCCTCGGACAAGGTCATGAATGGCCTTTGTCCCTGAGGGACAAACTGAATCGCTGCCGCATACATTGGTGCTTGCAGGGCCCGGGGCTGGCCCCTGCTCCTGTTTCCTGGCACAGACGGCTGCTGGAGATGTCTATCTTGGACCTGCATTCATTTGCCCAATGTTTCCCACGTTGGCATCGGGGACATACTCCTGGGGTCTGCCTGTCCCTTTTAACAGGAGCCTGTGCATGACCCTGGAAAGGGCAGTTCCAACGTATATGCCTTAGCCGGCTGCATTTGAAACATCCCTGTTTCATGTGGGCCCCTGAGCCTATGGTGCTGCCACCACGCAATGCCTCTGCAATGATTGCACCCATTATCTGTCCTTCCCCAATGTCCTTACAAAGTTTAAGATACGTGCTAAGGGATTTATGCTTCCAAGGTCTAATTGCCTCCTGGCACCATTTGTTGGCATTTTCATATGCCAGTTGCTTTACGAAAGGCATGGCTTGATCTTCATCACCGAATACCCTACCTGCAGTTACCAGTAGGTGATCTACAAATGCCTGGTAAGGCTCGTTCGGACCTTGGACAATTTTGGAGAGATGTGTATGTAGTGAGCTCTTTGGTAATAAAGACTGCTAGGCCCTTACTGCAGCAGCAGCGGTCTGAGCATAAACACCTGGGTCATAATTAAGCTGATTCCGTACATTAGCAAAAGTCCCCTCTCCTGTCAACATATCATGATTTCTCTCAGGAAAGCCTGTTTGGGCAAAGCTCATAGAACTCGGATTTCCACATTAGAAAATCGCCCTCATCCAGAGTGGCCCTGCAGAGCTGTTTCCAATTGGCCAGTGAAGGGGGCCAATGGGCCATACATGGCAACAGCATCCCTCAGATTCTTTATGTCCTTAAAGGACAGTCCCAAGTGCTGCCTGATTCTCTGCCCCTGCTGATCTTCTACCTCAACTACTGGGAAGGCAAAGTGCCTAGCAATGACAGCTGCCTCGGGGTCTTCCTGCTCCTGTGCTTGCTGAACCACACGTTCCACAGCTGAAAGAGTATTTGAAAGCAGGGGTCCAGTGCAAGCCCCAACAGTACATCCACTCTGTTCCTGCCTCAACTGAAGGGATAGGCGCTGTAGTTGCTCCTGTAAATCTTTTACAACTGTGCCTAGATGTGATGTCGCCAATGGCTCAGGCAGCGCAGAGGGTTCTGTGCCTGTCCAAGAGGGATTTTTTGCTTGGCACATGCTCTACAGGTGGAGGATCCTCGACAAACTCACTTCCATCCTTTTCCTCTTCATCCTCCTCAGAAGAGGACCGCGAATTTTCTTCGTGTACTTTCTCCAGACCTTGTCTGGTTTGGGGTTCCTTCTCCTTTTTTACCCTGGTTTGTAACTCTCTCCTCCTTCTAACGGATAATTTTTTACGGCAGGGTCGCACCACTGCTTGAGAGGATGGCAAAGTACTTTTTGCCAAGCGCCAGAGAAGGAAGGTGACTACAATGAGAGCAAACCATGGGAATACGTCGCAGACAGTTTCAAAGAAACTCTGTGAGGCCTTAAGCTTAGTGTAGGTGCCATGTGAGAGGAGCAGATCTCTGATTACTTTAACTACCAGCATTTTAGCGAGTTCTTGCCCCATGATAAATTTTACTTATTCCCCTTCAAAAATTTTTTTAAACTTGCCTCTAGATTTCCAGGGTCCCTCAGATTGTCCCTCATGTCTCAAGTTGAGGAGAAGGTCTGGGGATGAAATTAATTATGCCCCTCCAGAGTTCCAGGGGTCCCTCAGATTGTCCCTCGTGCCCAAGTGCAGGGAAAGGGTCTGGGGATGAAATCAGTTATGCCCCTGCAAAATTTTTAAATTCTAAACTTACCTTCGTAGGTCCAGGGGTCCCTCAGAAGTCCTTCATACCGTGCCCCACGTTAGGCGCCATTTTTTACGGCCTGCCGTGCGAGTAATGGGGGACACGGAGAAGGGTCCAAGGGATTGAGGCACCGACCGGAGACAGGGATGGTGGAAGTCTCTCGAAGCCTCTCCGAGGCTTCCCTTTATTGCCTCTCTCTTGACCTTTCACCTACTTCTTGTTTACGCTTTACCCCATACCCTCATTAGCGCAGATTGGCTACAGCTGAGACCAGGTTCTTCTAGCCCGAAGCCCATAGTGCCTATAGTGCTTGGCTAAACAAGTGCTAGTCAACTCCTTAGCCCACAACAGGAGGCCCAGAAGAGGCTTTGGGATCCTGGCTACGGATTGGCACACTTCTGGCTGTCTTAGGTTGCTTGAGGTGTGAATCATCAGGTGGAAGATCTTCCTCTCTGTGTCTCATCCTCTCTGTATATCTGCCTTTCCAATAAAAATAAATATATTTTTTGAGAGTGAGAGAGAGAGAATGAGAGAGAAGAGTAAACTATGATGCAATTAAAAAGACAATATGAGCACTCATAATTATCACAAAGCTATTCAAACTCAACTCTGCCCATACACAGTAAAGGTATTGCCCAGGGCCCAGCCTGCTAGCCTAAAGGATGAAGTCCTCACCTTGAAAGCATAGGTCCTGTATTGGCCCTGGCCCATATAATGGTTGCTCCACTTATCTTGCTTCCTGCTTATGGACTGGGAATGTGGCACAGAATAGCCCAAAGCATTGGGACCCTGCACCTACATGGGAGACCTAAAGGAAGTTCCTGGCTCCTAGCTTCAGATTAGCTGTCTCTGGCCATTGTGGCCACTTGGGGAGTGAATCAGCAGATGGAGGATCTTTCTGTTTCTCCTTTTGGGGGATCTGACTTTTTAATGGAAGCAAATAAATATTTAAGAAATGAAAGAGAATGAAAAACAAAGGTAGGAATGAAGGACGGAAGGAAGCAAGCAAGGAAGGAAGGAAAGAAAGAGAAAGGTGGTTGATGCCCAGCCAGTACGGGCTGGCTGAGGAGACTATTCAAAATGGAAGAAACCAAAGACTTTCAATGTGCATCGTCAAGTGACCACCTGTCAACAAGAGGCCCTTTGACAAACTCTGAGGTTTAATCTCATTTGTAACACCTCAACTCTCAGCTTTATTGTCTTTGTTTTAATTGGTCAGTAGAGAATTGAGTAAATTGAATGTGTATACTGGGGGCTGGTGGAGCATCCTTGGAACTGATCTGGCCCTAGAGCAGTGGACTGGGCACTAACTATATCTGCCTGTCCCTGGAGTACTTTTCATGGAGGCTGGAATCTTCGGGTCGGGTGCGTTGGAGTGTTTATTGGTGTTAGTAAGTTGGCCTGGTCCTGAATAGAGAGCAGAGGAGGCACCACTCAATTTGGCCTGATCCTGGAATAGCGGCTCTGACAGTGGACTGGGCATTCTAGTGTCCTGGGGTCACCAGCACCATCAGCCTCTCCTTGTAGCAATGGACGAGGTGCAGGTGCACAAGGGAAGCAGCAGGTGGTCCACAGCTCCAGCGCCTAAACCTGAGGCACCCGGCAGGAAGAAAGCGCTGACTGGCTAGATGTGGAGGGGTGCCAGGCTTGAGGCCCTAAAGGTACATGAGGCAACATTGAATGCTGAAGGGAAATGGCTGGCTCAGCATGGCTGGCCCAAGAGTGGATGGGAGGCAGGCTGGGGCCTGGGGTTACCCTCCAAGCTGCCTTGGTTCTACAGCAACAAGCAATAAGCAGGGGTGTTTTGCTGTGTGTGAATGGATACTGAAATAGCCGATGTTATATTGGAGCAGGTGGCTGGGGTCAGCCAGAGTGTTGACCTGGGGAAGATGGCATGGCACTAGAGGGACCTCAAGGGGGTTGCTAGGCACACTGGCAAGAGTGCTAGAGGCACTGTGGTTGCAGGACAAGCAGGCCTCACCCTGGAATTGCAGGAAGAGCATGGTTCCTGTGGCATGCAGTGCTTCTATGCTGTCTGGCCTAAACCTTTCTGGTACTGGAGCAGTGAGCATGGTGGTGATGCTGGCAGCCAGGAACACTGGGTGTAAAGAGGGCAGTAGCAGAGCTTTCCTGGTTCAAAAGTAGATGGTGGGTCAAGGGTTGTTGGAGGGAGTATGTTGAAGGCTGAATCAACCACGCACCCAAGTTGAGGAGAAAGTCAGGTGAGACAGGCATGTGTGAGTTTGAAGGATTGTGACCAAACATTTCAAATCCTAAAGGGTTTCTCAAGCACACACAAGGATGTGCCGTCTTGTCCCATCTGACCTGGCAGAGCCAAGACTGGTTGACAGAGTGGGAGTGTTGTGGGGTATGCTACAGTGAACAAGCTGGTTTGTCCCTGGATGGGGAAGCAGAGCAGGTGGAGCAGCCAGAGTAGCACAAGGGGGTGTGTGACAGTCAGGATAGACGTTTAGGTTTTGCCATGCCATAAAGCCTGTGCTTGCAGCAGCAGCCAAGGCAGAAATGCTAAAAGTGCTGTGGGCCCAGGGAGAGTGAGCCTAGCCCTGAGGAGCAAGATGGAGGGCAGGGGTGGCAGGGTCCCTTGCAGAGGCAGCCTAGAACTGACTGCTTCCTATAGTACTATAGCCCACCCATTGTCCACCCATTGCAAACATGGCTGGTTCCTATGACTATATAACTCACTCTTTCCATAAAAACCCAATTAACCCTCTTGTCAAGAATACTCTCTGAAGGAAGGGAGAGCTGACCCAGACTGCTTGGTCTGTTTACCTGCCTACTCTGTTAACTTTGCTGTTTAGCAAACAGGCTGGGGCCACAGGGTCATGGGCAGAAGGGGCCTATCCATGGGCTGCACTTCTTGAAGAGAGGCTCAAGGTGCAGACATCCATCTTTCCCTACTTTCTCTGCCCAGATTCCACTACAGCTAGACCTCATCTTTCCTGGAACTCTGAAAGTACACAAATTAGAGATACAGGGCATCCTAGAATTAATATCTTTACTGTTCCATTGATGCAGTGAACAGAGGGTGAGGAATACAGACACACGGGATCCATGCTTAGGGGCTACATGGCCTCAAAGTCTGTCTACAGGAAACCAGAGAGCAAGCAGCTACTGGGGAGACCAAGAGTTGATGTGCCAGAGTGATGGAAGTGTGTGACCAAGAGAGGCAGGCCCTCGCTATCTGGGGCCATTATGGGGGCTTGTGAGGGGTGCGGTTACACAATAACGCAATAACACCACCTCTCAGGTCCCAGGTGATGATAGGAGGGTAGAAGGGAACACCTAGGTGGTGGGGTAGGGTGTGGCTTTCAACCTTGTGACCCTGAACTAGCTGCCTTTCATTTCTGGGCAAGATGGTAGGCATTACCACATATTGCAAATAAGTTTCTTTCTTTCTGTCCTTGGTGTGACTCACTCTTGGGAACCCTCCCTGAGATGCTGCACAATGGACATAATTTTCATCATGTCCTTGAGTCTTTCCTCCCTTGGAGCCCTCTAATGCCACTAGGGCAGACCACCTTCCTTCTGCTTCTTAAATTAACCATGCTTTGAAAACTAGAGTTGTCCACATGAACATGTTTTTGTGAGTCAGAAAATAGACAGTTGAGGTGTTTCACATTGAATTTCCTACCACATTAGTTAACTTCGGCCTGGAGCATCAGAAAGGCTACCAAGGCAGGCAGGTTAGAAATGAGTGATGTGGGTCTGAGCACTCCTGACCCTGGAGGAGCATCCAGGCAGCCCCTGGTTGTGAGAGATGACACTGGACGGTCAGGTGTGGTGGCAGGGTCGGCAGGTTTGGGGCAGGGGATTCAAGGCATGCAGGCTGAGTCTAGGGTCACTGTCAGAGGAAGACCAACCCTGAGCGGCTGGCAAGCACACTGTCAGCTGTGGGAGCAAGATCACTGGCTGAGCTCGACAGGTTCTCGAGCAGCAGACGGTGGGTGTTGTGGCTTTGCTCCTGGGCCAGAGGCTCCTTGGCGCTGGGTAACTGAGCCCTTGATTGGAAATTTGGGCAACAGAGGGCACTGTAGTAGAGACACCATGTCTTCACAGCCACCATCACTTGCTCAGGGCCAAGGCAGCTTTGCTGGTGTTACCTGTGCCACTTCTCAGCCCAACCAGTCACCACACAGGTGGCTCTAGAGCCAGGGTGGCTTGTCCCCAGGAACCCACTTCACAGCAGCTACATCCTGCCAATCTGCCTGGTTGTCCAGAGCCAGGCCACTTAGGCTTTTCCGAGCCCCAGGCCGCATCACCAGTGAGCCTGTTGCATGCCCACCTGGTCTTCAGCTCTAGGGCCAGGTATTATTGCCCACCAATTTCTTTACCCAGACAGCCTCTTGCCCAGCCCCAGCGCCAGACCCAGGTAGAATCACAGAGTGTTCTCTCAGGGCTCCTATTTGGTAGCAACAAAAACCTTTTTAACAAATGATCCCTATGCTCACATAGTATCATTTCTCATGGAGTCCACATCCAGAACAGGATGTCTGCGCTTCTAATTCCATCAGTGTCAGGGATCTCATGGATTCCTCTCCTTCCCGCCCCTGGCCTTTCACTTGACTGGCCATCATTGGGCCACTGCCTTGCTTGTTCAGCATCGATGGTAAGATGTGGGCAGGGCAGCATCTGGTCCGGTGACCCAGCTGCGTGCTGACTGATTGCACAGCAGTGCTGTTAGCTAATACTGGGTTCTGTCAGAGTCACAGGCATACTTATCAGTTGCAGTTGAGAATTAGCCCAGCCATTCAGTCCACACAATTTTGATTCTGCTTGCTTTATTGGATTTTGTATAGAGACTCATCATACTTGACTAAAACCGCACCTGCCTATAAACCTTTTAAAATTTACACTGTATAAATGTATGTGTTATTTCAGCAATTTGAAGCTATTGAAATACACATTTTTGCATGTAAAAATTTTTGTTTCACATGCTTCCAACTCACAGAGATTTGTAAATACTTCAAAGTCCTTTTAAGGTACATCATAAAATGTTTATTTCTTAAAAGCTTAGTTTACTTACTAGTAGAAATTCAGATTTCAGATGAAAGAGAGACATAGTGGAAGATCTGCCATCTGCTGGTTCACTCCCCAAGTGGCAACATCAGCCAGAGCTGAGCAGAGCCAAAGCCAGAAGCCATGAGCCTCCTTCAGATCTTGCACATGTGTACATGGTCCCAAGGCTTTGGTCCATCCTCAATTGCTTTCCCAGGCCTGAAGCAGTGAAGTGGAAGAGCTGGGACATGGACTGGTACCCATATACAATCACAGCATGTGTGCAAGTAAAGGACTCTTGCTTCTAAGTATCACACCTCACCCAAAAATGATTCTTGTAAGTCCTAATTCCACAATTCATCTTATAACAAAAGTTAAATAAAGTACCAGAATTTGAAACTTTTGAATTTCTGAGTGCCTTTCAAGGATGACATGAAGGCTCAGATGATCTGGTTCAAATAGAATCTGTTTACATAATACAGTAATGATTAGATTTAATTATTGGCATAAAGTGATCACTCAAAAACTTTTTAAACACATAGCCTTTGCTGATGTTAAGCAATGCAAACTTAATGAAAGGTAGAAAACACAAAGATTACATTAATATCTATCTATCTATATATATATATGTAATTTTAAAAACGTCATAAGAGATAGTAGTTTGAGAAAATTCAACAAAGTTGAGTATACTAAAGCTGGCTGAAAAGGTTAGTTATTAATTAGATAAAGAGTATATAAAATGAGATATTACAATAATGTGTACATTGTGCAGGCCTACTGTGGTGGTCTAGTGGCTAAAGTCCTTGCGTCGAATGACCCAGGATCCCAAAGGGGTGCTGGTTCTAGTCCTGACAGTCCCATTTCACATCCAGCTCCCTACTTGTGGCCTGGGAAAGCAGTTGAAGATGACCCATAGCCTTGGGTTCCTGCACTCACATAGGTGACTAGGATGAAGCTCCTGGCCCCTGGCTTCAGATCAGCTAAGCTCAGGTCATTGCGCTTACTTGGCGAGTGAATTTTCAGAGGGAAGATCTTCCTGTCTGTCTCTCCTCCTGTCTATGTAACTAATTTTGTAATAAAAAAATAAAATTAAAAAATAATATGTGGATTGTAAAGCTGAATTTATTTATCAGAGGGTCAGACTTTAATCTCATGTATCAATGATATATATTTAGAAAATGCTACAAAAATACCTTAAGAAATATGATCAACTATATCAGGCATACATTTTTGTTTCACAATCTTCCTCATCAACAACACATTTACAAGTGTGTAACCAATCATTTTGCATGCTAATATGAAATCTTGAAGATAGAGAGCATGTGGTCCCCTCTTACCTTGGAACACTGCAACAGTGGATTAGATTTTTTGTATTTTGATAATCTTACATAGTTGATTACGGTGAAGGGGGTCAAGGGTTACAAGAAAGTGGGTAAGACCATTATTTCCACACTAACATTAATTTTTTTCTGTATGTGAATTCAGGGGAGAAACAAAGGGAGAAGCCCCACCCATCCCAGTTCCCCAATGTGGGGCATGCTCTGAGGGTCATGCTCAAGCAGTTTTGATAGTTCAACAGGTCTGAACTACTGCCAATCTTGCTGTTCCAAGCATGAAGAAATCTCTTCAGAATTCACATGATGACATACTCTCTTCATGTTTAGGGTTCTGACATCAGCAGTTCAGTTGGAGGGATCTCCAAAGAAACTTATTCTGAGGTGATCCCAGACCTAATTCTTGTGTGTGTTTGCCAGTACAGGGTCCAGTACAGTCCATTGCCTCAATCAGTTTATGCAAATGCTTGTGCTTCCAATTGTTGAGTCAGTTATGTTTTCAGCCCTGTCTTCCATGCAAGCCAATGGTTGTTGCAGTCCAGCCTGATCCTCTCCACTCATACTCAGCTCTCCTGCAAACCAGTGGGAGCTGCAGCCTAGTTGGGGCAAATTCCCATAACCTCCATCAAACCTGGTTCCCATGCATGCCACTATGTATCACAGACTTGTTTATTATGTCCCACATCCCATTTAGTGCTCATACATATCAATGGTCATTGAAGCCTAGTTCAAACCAACCAGCCCCACTATCTAGTCTACACACATACTGGCAGATGACTCTCTGTCCAGTCATTCCTGTCCCAGTCCTGCTTTACATGCTCTTAAATGGGAGTGGTAACCCAAGAGGGATGTGCCCACTATTTCTCTACTAGGCCACTCCAACTCTGGGATTATGCATGCTACAGGTGGTTCTGGAGATTAACTTGACAGATTTAGCCCCCAGTGCAAGCCTCTGCCTGCTGCTACTGCAGAAAAGCCCAACCAACCCTATCCCACTCTAATTTAAGTTTGCACCAGTTGGAGTAGTCAGCCCCACCTGGCTTTTCCCTCATCTAGCTCACAGGTGTTGGAGCCCTGCCTGGTCTGGTGTGCCCCCATCCCAAATCATGCTCTACAGTGGGAGTGGCTGTTCAGAAGGGGACCCCAAATTCCCCCTGCTGGCTTTGCTGCCTCCCTCTCTGGTTCTCTTGTGTGCTAGTTGGGCACTGTGGCCACAACTGTAAAGCTCACCTCACCTTGGCATTCCATAATGTGCCCTGATATGTTTTGTGAATGAACCTGCCCTGACCCACACTCTGTTCTGGTGCTCAGATTTGCCACCAGGTGATGTGAATTGCTTCAGCCTGGTCTCCCCCGACCTATGACAATTGTATGCTGGTTGGTACCTTTCTCTTGCCAGGTCTGGGTTGCTGCCTATCTAGATTCTTCCGCTCACCTCCTCTGTGTCCCGACAGAAGAGTTTCCCAAACTCATCCATCAGAACTTCCTCCCTATGCCAGATCTTGTGCATACTGGTGGGTCCATGGGCTAGTCCTGCTTGGTTCACCTCCTTTTCTGGCAAGAACAGTGGCCTTTCCTTGCTGGTCTTCAACTGTCTTGTTCTTACTGTTGTATGTTTCAGCCAAGCCAAGGCTCATCCATACTGAGACATTGCTCACATATGACTCATTAGGGGCAGAGACCTAGCCTACTCCATCATATATCTACCCAGATTCTCCAAAGCACCAGATGGTGCTGGCATCTAGTGTGGTTAAGCGCACTCAGCCCCAAATCATGCTTGTTTCCAGGGAGATTACCTGGATTCACTTTAACTTGGTCACCACTTGGCAGCAGTGACCATGGCCTGGGTCCTCAGCATTGGGTCCAGCCTGGCTGGGGACCACTTGCAGTGGGCAGCTGCCGGAGACTACATTTGTCCAAGCCCCACAATGGAAAACTGGATTGGATTTTAATGCTATACCAATTTATCCTTGACAAAATGTTACATTTTTACAGATCATATCAACAGTTGTATTTAATCAGGCAGAAACATTGTTCATAGGGTACAAGAGGCTAGGTATTCTTAAGTTTACATTTAGAAAATATTTATCTCGGGGCCGGGAGGAGGGGCGGGGCCGGCGCGCAGGGAGCTGACCCCTGGCCACATGGCGGCCAGGGCCCCCAAACCCGACCAAGCTTGTCTCCCGGAATGCAACCGGCAGTGTTCGTGCCCACTCGGAAGGCTGCTTTGGGGAGGCTGGACTCCCCACGCGTGGCACTTTTCAGGCCTAGCGTGGTAACAGGTACCACCCCCCAACCCCGGGCAGGTGGCGCTAGGGGCGTGGCCAGACCCAAGCCCGGGCCGGGAGGAGGGGCAGGGCCGGCGCAAGGGGAGCTGACCCCTGGCCACATGGCGGCCAGGGCCCCCAAACCCGACCAAGCTTGTCTCCCGGAATGCAACCGGCAGTCTTCGCGCGCCCACTCGGAAGGCTGCTTTGGGGAGGCTGGACTCCCCACGCGTGGCCCTTTTCGGGCCTAGCGTGGTAACAGGTACCACCCCCCAACCCCGGGCAGGTGGCGCTAGGGGCGTGGCCAGACCCAAGCCCGGGCCGGGAGGAGGGGCGGGGCCGGCGCACAGGGAGCTGACCCCTGGCCACATGGCGGCCAGGGCCCCCAAACCCGACCAAGCTTGCCTCCCGGAATGCAACCGGCAGTCTTCGTGCCCACTCGGAAGGCTGCTTTGGGGAGGCTGGACTCCCCACGCGTGGCCCTTTTCGGGCCTAGCGTGGTAACAGGTACCACCCCCCAACCCCGGGCCAGTGGCGCTAGGGGCGTGGCCAGACCCAAGCCCGGGCCGGGAGGAGGGGCGGGGCTGGCGCGCAGGGAGCTGATCCCTGGCCACATGGCGGCCAGGGCCCCCAAACCCGACCAAGCTTGCCTCCCGGAATGCAACCGGCAGTCTTCGCGCGCCCACTCGGAAGGCTGCTTTGGGGAGGCTGGACTCCCCACGCGTGGCCCTTTTCGGGCCTAGCGTGGTAACAGGTACCACCCCCCAACCCCGGGCAGGTGGCGCTAGGGGCATGGCCAGACCCAAGCCCGGGCCGGGAGGAGGGGCGGGGCCGGCGCGCAGGGAGCTGACCCCTGGCCACATGGCGGCCAGGGCCCCCAAACCCGACCAAGCTTGCCTCCCGGATG
>NW_024467107.1:62068-193452 GCF_017591425.1 Ochotona curzoniae
GTGCAACCGGCAGTCTTCGCGCCCACTCGGAAGGCTGCTTTGGGGAGGCTGGACTCCCCACGCGTGGCCCTTTTCGGGCCTAGCGTGGTAACAGGTACCACCCCCCAACCCCGGGCCAGTGGCGCTAGGGGCGTGGCTAGACCCAAGCCCGGGCCGGGAGGAGGGGCGGGGCCGGCGCGCGGGGAGCTGACCCCTGGCCACATGGCGGCCAGGGCCCCCAAACCCGACCAAGCTTGTCTCCCGGAATGCAACCGGCAGTCTTCGCGCCCACTCGGAAGGCTGCTTTGGGGAGGCTGGACTCCCCACGCGTGGCCCTTTTCGGGCCTAGCGTGGTAACAGGTACCACCCCCCAACCCCGGGCAGGTGGCGCTAGGGGCGTGGCCAGACCCAAGCCCGGGCCGGGAGGAGGGGCGGGGCCGGCGCGCAGGGAGCTGACCCCTGGCCACATGGCGGCCAGGGCCCCCAAACCCGACCAAGCTTGTCTCCCGGAATGCAACCGCAGTCTTCGCGCCCACTCGGAAGGCTGCTTTGGGGAGGCTGGACTCCCCACGCGTGGCCCTTTTCGGGCCTAGCGTGGTAACAGGTACCACCCCCCAACCCCGGGCAGGTGGCGCTAGGGGCGTGGCCAGACCCAAGCCCGGGCCGGGAGGAGGGGCGGGGCCGGCGCGCAGGGAGCTGACCCCTGGCCACATGGCGGCCAGGGCCCCCAAACCCGACCAAGCTTGTCTCCCGGAATGCAACCGGCAGTCTTCGCGCCCACTCGGAAGGCTGCTTTGGGGAGGCTGGACGCCCCACGCGTGGCCCTTTCGGCCTAGCGTGGTACAGGTACCACCCCCAACCCCGGGCAGTGCGCTAGGGGCGTGGCTAGACCCAAGCCCGGGCGGGAGGAGGGGCGGGCGGCGCGAGGGAGCTGACCCCTGCCACATGGCGGCCAGGGCCCCCAAACCCGACCAAGCTTGTCTCCGGAATGCAACCGCAGTCTTCGCGCCCACTCGGAAGGCTGCTTTGGGGAGGCTGGACGCCCCACGCGTGGCCTTTTCGGGCCTAGCGTGGTAACAGGTACCACCCCCAACCCCGGGCCGGTGGCGCTAGGGGCGTGGCTAGACCCAAGCCCGGGCCGGGAGGAGGGGCGGGGCCGGCGCGCTGGGAGCTGACCCCTGGCCACATGGCGGCCAGGGCCCCCAAACCCGACCAAGCTTGTCTCCCGGAATGCAACCGGCAGTCTTCGCGCCCACTCGGAAGGCTGCTTTGGGGAGGCTGGACGCCCCACTGCGTGGCCCTTTTCGGGCCTAGCGTGGTAACAGGTACCACCCCCAACCCCGGGCCAGGTGGCGCTAGGGGCGTGGCTAGACCCAAGCCCGGGCCGGGAGGAGGGGCGGGGCCGGCGCGCGGGGAGCTGACCCCTGGCCACATGGCGGCCAGGGCCCCCAAACCCGACCAAGCTTGTCTCCCGGAATGCAACGGCAGTCTTCGCGCCCACTCGGAAGGCTGCTTTGGGGCGGCTGGACGCCCTAGCGTGGCCCTTTTCGGGCCTAGCGTGGTAACAGGTACCACCCCCCAACCCCGGGCAGGTGGCGCTAGGGGCGTGGCTAGACCCAAGCCCGGGCCGGGAGGAGGGGCGGGGCCGGCGCGCGGGGAGCTGACCCCTGGCCACATGGCGGCCAGGGCCCCCAAACCCGACCAAGCTTGTCTCCCGGAATGCAACCGGCAGTCTTCGCGCCCACTCGGAAGGCTGCTTTGGGGAGGCTGGACGCCCCACGCGTGGCCCTTTTCGGGCCTAGCGTGGTAACAGGTACCACCCCCCAACCCGGGCGGTGGCGCTAGGGGCGTGGCTAGACCCAAGCCCGGGCCGGGAGGAGGGGCGGGGCCGGCGCGCGGGGAGCTGACCCCTGGCCACATGGCGGCAGGGCCCCCAAACCGACCAAGCTTGTCTCCCGGAATGCAACCGGCAGTCTTCGCGCCCACTCGGAAGGCTGCTTTGGGGAGGCTGGACGCCCCACGCGTGGCCCTTTTCGGGCCTAGCGTGGTAACAGGTACGACCCCCAACCCCGGGCCAGTGGCGCTAGGGGCGTGGCTAGACCCAAGCCCGGGCCGGGAGGAGGGGCGGGGCCGGCGCGGGGAGCTGACCCTGGCCACATGGCGGCCAGGGCCCCAAACCCGACCAAGCTTGTCTCCCGGAATGCAACCGGCAGTCTTCGCGCCCACTCGGAAGGCTGCTTTGGGGAGGCTGGACGCCCACGCGTGGCCCTTTTCGGGCCTAGCGTGGTAACAGGTACCAGCCCCCAACCTCGGGCCGGTGGCGCTAGGGGCGTGGCTAGACCCAAGCCCGGGCCGGGAGGAGGGGCGGGGCTGGCGCGCGGGGAGCTGACCCCTGGCCACATGGCGGCCAGGGCCCCAAACCCGACCAAGCTTGTCTCCCGGAATGCAACCGCAGTCTTCGCGCCACTCGGAAGGCTGCTTTGGGGAGGCTGGACGCCCCACGCGTGGCCCTTTTCGGGCTAGCGTGGTAACAGGTACCACCCCAACCCGGGCAGGTGGCGCTAGGGGCGTGGCTAGACCCAAGCCCGGGCGGGAGGAGGGGCGGGGCCGGCGCGGGGAGTGACCCCTGGCACATGGCGGCCAGGGCCCCAAACCGACCAAGCTTGTCTCCCGGAATGCAACGGCAGTCTTCGCGCCACTCGGAAGGCTGCTTTGGGGAGGCTGGACGCCCACGCGTGGCCTTTTCGGGCCTAGCGTGGTAACAGGTACCACCCCAACCCGGGCCGGTGGCGCTAGGGGCGTGGCCAGACCCAAGCCGGGCGGGAGGAGGGGCGGGGCGGCGCGCGGGGAGCTGACCCTGGCCACATGGCGGCCAGGGCCCCCAAACCCGACCAAGCTTGTCTCCCGGAATGCAACGGCAGTCTTGCGCCCACTCGGAAGGCTGCTTTGGGGAGGCTGGACTCCCAGCGTGGCCTTTTCGGGCCTAGCGTGGTAACAGGTACCACCCCAACCCGGGCAGGTGGCGCTAGGGGCGTGGCTAGACCAAGCCGGGCGGGAGGAGGGGCGGGGCCGGCGCGCGGGGAGCTGACCCTGGCCACATGGCGGCCAGGGCCCCAAACCGACAAGCTTGTCTCCCGGAATGCAACCGGCAGTCTTCGCGCCCACTCGGAAGGCTGCTTTGGGGAGGCTGGATCCCCACGCGTGGCCTTTTCGGGCCTAGCGTGGTAACAGGTACCACCCAACCGGGCGGTGGCGCTAGGGGCGTGGCAGACCAAGCCGGGCGGGAGGAGGGGCGGGGCCGGCGCGAGGGGAGCTGACCTGGCACATGGCGGCCAGGGCCCAAACCGACCAAGCTTGTCTCCGGAATGCAACGGCAGTCTTCGCGCCCACTCGGAAGGCTGCTTTGGGGAGGCTGGACTCCACGCGTGGCCTTTTCGGGCCTAGCGTGGTAACAGGTACACCCCAACCGGGCCGTGGCGCTAGGGGCGTGGCTAGACCCAAGCCGGGCGGGAGGAGGGCGGGGCGGGCGCAGGGGAGCTGACCCTGGCCACATGGCGGCCAGGGCCCAAACCCGACAAGCTTGTCTCCGGAATGCAACGGCAGTCTTCGCGCCACTGGAAGGCTGCTTTGGGGAGGCTGGACTCCCACGCGTGGCCTTTTCGGGCCTAGCGTGGTAACAGGTACCACCCCAACCCGGGCAGGTGGCGCTAGGGGCGTGGCCAGACCCAAGCCGGGCGGGAGGAGGGGCGGGGCGGCGCGCGGGGAGCTGACCCTGGCCACATGGCGGCCAGGGCCCCAAACCCGACCAAGCTTGTCTCCGGAATGCAACCGGCAGTCTTCGCGCCACTCGGAAGGCTGCTTTGGGGAGGTGGACGCCCACGCGTGGCCTTTTCGGGCCTAGCGTGGTAACAGGTACCACCCCAACCCGGGCAGGTGGCGCTAGGGGCGTGGCCAGACCCAAGCCGGGCGGGAGGAGGGGCGGGGCCGGCGCGCGAGGGAGCTGACCCTGGCACATGGCGGCCAGGGCCCCAAACCGACCAAGCTTGTCTCCGGAATGCAACGGCAGTCTTCGCGCCACTCGGAAGGCTGCTTTGGGGAGGCTGGACTCCCACGCGTGGCCTTTTCGGCTAGCGTGGTAAACAGGTACCACCCCAACCGGGCAGGTGGCGCTAGGGGCGTGGCTAGACCAAGCCGGGCGGGAGGAGGGGCGGGGCGGCGCGCGGGAGCTGACCCTGGCCACATGGCGGCCAGGGCCCCAAACCGACCAAGCTTGTCTCCGGAATGCAACCGGCAGTCTTCGCGCCCACTCGGAAGGTGCTTTGGGGAGGCTGGAGCCCACGCGTGGCCCTTTTGGGCCTAGCGTGGTAACAGGTACCACCCAACCCGGGCAGGTGGCGCTAGGGGCGTGGCCAGACCAAGCGGGCCGGGAGGAGGGGCGGGGCGGCGCGCGGGGAGCTGACCCTGGCACATGGCGGCAGGGCCCCAAACCCGACCAAGCTTGTCTCCGGAATGCAACGGCAGTCTTCGCGCCACTCGGAAGGCTGCTTTGGGGAGGCTGGACTCCACGCGTGGCCCTTTTCGGGCCTAGGTGGTAACAGGTACCACCCCAACCGGGCAGGTGGCGCTAGGGGCGTGGCAGACCAAGCCGGGCGGGAGGAGGGGCGGGGCCGGCGCGCAGGGAGCTGACCCTGGCCACATGGCGGCCAGGGCCCCAAACCGACCAAGCTTGTCTCCGGAATGCAACCGGCAGTCTTCGCGCCCACTCGGAAGGCTGCTTTGGGGAGGCTGGACTCCCACGCGTGGCCTTTTCGGGCTAGCGTGGTAACAGGTACCACCCCCCAACCCGGGCAGGTGGCGCTAGGGGCGTGGCTAGACCAAGCCGGGCCGGGAGGAGGGGCGGGGCCGGCGCGCGGGAGCTGACCCCTGGCCACATGGCGGCCAGGGCCCCAAACCGACCAAGCTTGTCTCCGGAATGCAACCGGCAGTCTTCGCGCCCACTCGGAAGGCTGCTTTGGGGAGGCTGGACTCCCACGCGTGGCCTTTTCGGGCTAGCGTGGTAACAGGTACCACCCCAACCGGGCCGGTGGCGCTAGGGGCGTGGCCAGACCAAGCCGGGCGGGAGGAGGGGCGGGGCCGGCGCGCAGGGAGCTGACCCTGGCCACATGGCGGCCAGGGCCCCAAACCCGACCAAGCTTGTCTCCGGAATGCAACGGCAGTCTTCGCGCCCACTCGGAAGGCTGCTTTGGGGAGGCTGGACTCCCACGCGTGGCCCTTTTCGGGCCTAGCGTGGTAACAGGTACCACCCCCAACCCGGGCAGGTGGCGCTAGGGGCGTGGCCAGACCAAGCCGGGCGGGAGGAGGGGCGGGGCCGGCGCGCGGGGAGCTGACCCTGGCCACATGGCGGCCAGGGCCCCAAACCGACCAAGCTTGCTCCGGAATGCAACCGGCAGTCTTCGCGCCCACTCGGAAGGCTGCTTTGGGGAGGCTGGACTCCACGCGTGGCCCTTTTCGGGCCTGCGTGGTAACAGGTACCACCCCAACCCCGGGCAGGTGGCGCTAGGGGCGTGGCAGACCAAGCCGGGCCGGGAGGAGGGGCGGGGCCGGCGCAGGGGAGCTGACCCTGGCACATGGCGGCAGGGCCCCCAAACCGACCAAGCTTGTCTCCCGGAATGCAACGGCAGTCTTCGCGCCCACTCGGAAGGCTGCTTTGGGGAGGCTGGATCCCACGCGTGGCCCTTTTCGGGCCTAGCGTGGTAACAGGTACCACCCCAACCCGGGCCAGTGGCGCTAGGGGCGTGGCCAGACCCAAGCCGGGCGGGAGGAGGGGCGGGGCCGGCGCAGGGAGCTGACCTGGCCACATGGCGGCAGGGCCCCAAACCCGACCAAGCTTGTCTCCGGAATGCAACCGGCAGTCTTCGCGCCACTCGGAAGGCTGCTTTGGGGAGGCTGGACTCCCACGCGTGGCCTTTTCGGGCCTAGCGTGGTAACAGGTACCACCCCAACCCGGGCAGGTGGCGCTAGGGGCGTGGCAGACCCAAGCCGGGCGGGAGGAGGGGCGGGGCCGGCGCGGGGAGCTGACCCTGGCCACATGGCGGCCAGGGCCCCAAACCGACCAAGCTTGTCTCCGGAATGCAACCGGCAGTCTTCGCGCCCACTTGGAAGGCTGCTTTGGGGAGGCTGGACTCCCACGCGTGGCCTTTTCGGGCCTAGCGTGGTAACAGGTACCACCCCAACCCGGGCAGGTGGCGCTAGGGGCGTGGCCAGACCAAGCCCGGGCCGGGAGGAGGGGCGGGGCCGGCGCGCAGGGAGCTGACCCTGGCCACATGGCGGCCAGGGCCCCCAAACCGACAAGCTTGTCTCCGGAATGCAACGGCAGTCTTCGCGCCCACTCGGAAGGCTGCTTTGGGGAGGCTGGACTCCCACGCGTGGCCCTTTTCGGGCCTAGCGTGGTAACAGGTACCACCCCAACCCGGGCAGGTGGCGCTAGGGGCGTGGCCAGACCAAGCCGGGCGGGAGGAGGGGCGGGGCCGGCGCGCGGGAGTGACCCTGGCCACATGGCGGCAGGGCCCCAAACCGACCAAGCTTGTCTCCCGGAATGCAACGGCAGTCTTCGCGCCCACTCGGAAGGCTGCTTTGGGGAGGCTGGACTCCCACGCGTGGCCCTTTTCGGGCCTAGCGTGGTAACAGGTACCACCCCAACCCGGGCAGTGGCGCTAGGGGCGTGGCCAGACCAAGCCGGGCGGGAGGAGGGGCGGGGCCGGCGCGGGGAGCTGACCCTGGCCACATGGCGGCCAGGGCCCCAAACCCGACCAAGCTTGTCTCCGGAATGCAACCGGCAGTCTTGCGCCCACTCGGAAGGCTGCTTTGGGGAGGCTGGACTCCCCACGCGTGGCCTTTTCGGGCCTAGGTGGTAACAGGTACACCCCAACCCGGGCAGGTGGCGCTAGGGGCGTGGCCAGACCAAGCCCGGGCGGGAGGAGGGGCGGGGCGGCGCGCAGGGAGCTGACCTGGCCACATGGCGGCCAGGGCCCCAAACCGACCAAGCTTGTCTCCGGAATGCAACCGGCAGTCTTCGCGCCACTCGGAAGGCTGCTTTGGGGAGGCTGGATCCCACGCGTGGCCCTTTTCGGGCCTAGCGTGGTAACAGGTACCACCCAACCCGGGCAGGTGGCGCTAGGGGCGTGGCAGACCAAGCCGGGCGGGAGGAGGGGCGGGGCCGGCGCGCAGGGAGCTGACCCTGGCCACATGGCGGCCAGGGCCCCAAACCCGACCAAGCTTGTCTCCCGGAATGCAACGGCATGTCTTCGCGCCCACTCGGAAGGCTGCTTTGGGGAGGCTGGACTCCCCACGCGTGGCCTTTTCGGGCCTAGCGTGGTAACAGGTACCACCCCAACCCGGGCAGGTGGCGCTAGGGGGTGGCAGACCAAGCCGGGCGGGAGGAGGGGCGGGGCGGGCGCGGGGAGCTGACCCTGGCCACATGGCGGCCAGGGCCCCAAACCCGACCAAGCTTGTCTCCGGAATGCAACGGCAGTCTTCGCGCCCACTCGGAAGGCTGCTTTGGGGAGGCTGGACTCCACGCGTGGCCTTTTCGGGCTAGCGTGGTAACAGGTACCACCCCAACCCGGGCAGGTGGCGCTAGGGGCGTGGCCAGACCAAGCCCGGGCGGGAGGAGGGGCGGGGCGGCGCGCGGGAGCTGACCCTGGCCACATGGCGGCCAGGGCCCCAAACCCGACCAAGATTGTCTCCGGAATGCAACGGCAGTCTTCGCGCCCACTCGGAAGGCTGCTTTGGGGAGGCTGGATCCCACGTGTGGCCTTTTCGGGCCTAGCGTGGTAACAGGTACCACCCCAACCCGGGCCAGTGGCGCTAGGGGCGTGGCCAGACCCAAGCCGGGCGGGAGGAGGGGCGGGGCCGGCGCGCAGGGGAGCTGACCCTGGCACATGGCGGCCAGGGCCCCAAACCGACAAGCTTGTCTCCGGAATGCAACGGCAGTCTTCGCGCCACTCGGAAGGCTGCTTTGGGGAGGTGGACTCCCACGCGTGGCCTTTTCGGGCCTAGCGTGGTAACAGGTACCACCCCAACCCGGGCAGTGGCGCTAGGGGCGTGGCAGACCAAGCCGGGCGGGAGGAGGGGCGGGGCGGCGCGCAGGGAGCTGACCCTGGCACATGGCGGCCAGGGCCCCAAACCCGACCAAGCTTGTCTCCGGAATGCAACCGGCAGTCTTCGCGCCCACTCGGAAGGCTGCTTTGGGGAGGCTGGATCCCACGCGTGGCCCTTTTCGGGCCTAGCGTGGTAACAGGTACCACCCCAACCGGGCAGGTGGCGCTAGGGGCGTGGCCAGACCCAAGCCGGGCGGGAGGAGGGGCGGGGCGGCGCGAGGGAGCTGACCTGGCCACATGGCGGCAGGGCCCCAAACCGACAAGCTTGTCTCCGGAATGCAACGGCAGTCTTCGCGCCACTGGAAGGCTGCTTTGGGGAGGCTGGACTCCCACGCGTGGCCCTTTTGGGCCTAGCGTGGTAACAGGTACCACCCCAACCCGGGCCAGTGGCGCTAGGGGCGTGGCAGACCCAAGCCGGGCGGGAGGAGGGGCGGGGCGGCGCGCAGGGAGCTGACCCTGGCCACATGGCGGCCAGGGCCCCAAACCCGACCAAGCTTGTCTCCGGAATGCAACCGGCAGTCTTCGCGCCACTCGGAAGGCTGCTTTGGGGAGGCTGGACTCCCACGCGTGGCCCTTTTCGGGCCTAGCGTGGTAACAGGTACCACCCCCAACCGGGCAGGTGGCGCTAGGGGCGTGGCAGACCCAAGCCGGGCGGGAGGAGGGGCGGGGCCGGCGCAGGGGAGCTGACCCTGGCCACATGGCGGCCAGGGCCCCAAACCGACCAAGCTTGTCTCCGGAATGCAACCGGCAGTCTTCGCGCCACTCGGAAGGCTGCTTTGGGGAGGCTGGACTCCCACGCGTGGCCTTTTCGGGCTAGCGTGGTAACAGGTACCACCCCAACCGGGCAGTGGCGCTAGGGGCGTGGCCAGACCCAGCCGGGCCGGGAGGAGGGGGCGGGCGGCGGCGGGGAGCTGACCCTGGCCACATGGCGGCCAGGGCCCCAAACCGACCAAGCTTGTCTCCGGAATGCAACCGGCAGTCTTCGCGCCCATCGGAAGGCTGCTTTGGGGAGGCTGGACTCCCACGCGTGGCCCTTTTCGGGCCTAGGTGGTAACAGGTACCACCCCAACCCGGGCAGGTGGCGCTAGGGGCGTGGCAGACCCAAGCCGGGCGGGAGGAGGGGCGGGGCGGCGCGCAGGGAGCTGACCCTGGCCACATGGCGGCCAGGGCCCCCAAACCGACCAAGCTTGTCTCCGGAATGCAACCGGCAGTCTTGCGCCCATCGGAAGGCTGCTTTGGGGAGGCTGGACTCCCACGCGTGGCCTTTTCGGGCCTAGCGTGGTAACAGGTACCACCCACACCGGGCGGTGGCGCTAGGGGCGTGGCCAGACCCAAGCCGGGCGGGAGGAGGGGGGGGCGGCGCGCAGGGAGTGACCCTGGCCACATGGCGGCCAGGGCCCAAACCGACAAGCTTGTCTCCGGAATGCAACGGCAGTCTTCGCGCCACTCGGAAGGCTGCTTTGGGGAGGCTGGACTCCCACGCGTGGCCCTTTTCGGGCTAGGTGGTAACAGGTACCACCCCCAACCCGGGCAGGTGGCGCTAGGGGCGTGGCCAGACCCAAGCCGGGCCGGGAGGAGGGGCGGGGCGGCGGCGGGGAGCTGACCCTGGCACATGGCGGCCAGGGCCCCAAACCCGACAAGCTTGTCTCCGGAATGCAACCGGCAGTCTTCGCGCCACTCGGAAGGCTGCTTTGGGGAGGCTGGACTCCCACGCGTGGCCCTTTTCGGGCTAGCGTGGTAACAGGTACCACCCCAACCGGGCAGTGGCGCTAGGGGCGTGGCCAGACCAAGCCGGGCGGGAGGAGGGGCGGGGCGGGCGCAGGGAGCTGACCCTGGCCACATGGCGGCCAGGGCCCCAAACCGACCAAGCTTGTCTCCGGAATGCAACGGCAGTCTTCGCGCCACTCGGAAGGCTGCTTTGGGGAGGCTGGACTCCCACGCGTGGCCTTTTCGGGCCTAGCGTGGTAACAGGTACACCCCAACCCGGGCAGGTGGCGCTAGGGGCGTGGCAGACCCAAGCCCGGGCCGGGAGGAGGGGGGGGCCGGCGCGCAGGGAGCTGACCCTGGCCACATGGCGGCCAGGGCCCCAAACCGACCAAGCTTGTCTCCGGAATGCAACCGGCAGTCTTCGCCCCCACTCGGAAGGCTGCTTTGGGGAGGCTGGACCCACGCGTGGCTTTTCGGGCCTAGCGTGGTAACAGGTACCACCCCCAACCGGGCCAGTGGCGTAGGGGCGTGGCAGACCAAGCGGGCGGGAGGAGGGGCGGGGCGGCGCGCAGGGAGCTGACCCTGGCCACATGGCGGCAGGGCCCCAAACCGACCAAGCTTGTCTCCGGAATGCAACGGCAGTCTTCGCGCCACTCGGAAGGCTGCTTTGGGGAGGCTGGAGCTCCCACGCGTGGCCCTTTTCGGGCCTAGCGTGGTAACAGGTACCACCCCCAACCCGGGCAGTGGCGCTAGGGGCGTGGCCAGACCAAGCCGGGCGGGAGGAGGGGCGGGGCGGCGCGCGGGGAGCTGACCCTGGCCACATGGCGGCCAGGGCCCCAAACCGACCAAGCTTGTCTCCCGGAATGCAACCGGCAGTCTTCGCGCCCACTGGAAGGCTGCTTTGGGGAGGCTGGACTCCCACGCGTGGCCCTTTTCGGGCCTAGCGTGGTAACAGGTACCACCCCCAACCGGGCCGGTGGCGCTAGGGGCGTGGCCAGACCCAAGCCGGGCCGGGAGGAGGGGCGGGGCCGGCGCGCAGGGAGCTGACCCTGGCCACATGGCGGCCAGGGCCCCAAACCCGACCAAGCTTGTCTCCCGGAATGCAACCGGCAGTCTTCGCGCCCACTCGGAAGGCTGCTTTGGGGAGGCTGGATCCCACGCGTGGCCTTTTCGGGCTAGCGTGGTAACAGGTACCACCCCAACCCGGGCCGGTGGCGCTAGGGGCGTGGCTAGACCAAGCCGGGCCGGGAGGAGGGGCGGGGCCGGCGCGCGGGGAGCTGACCCTGGCCACATGGCGGCCAGGGCCCCAACCGACCAAGCTTGTCTCCGGAATGCAACCGGCAGTCTTCGCGCCCACTCGGAAGGCTGCTTTGGGGAGGTGGACTCCCACGCGTGGCCTTTTCGGGCCTAGCGTGGTAACAGGTACCACCCCCAACCCGGGCAGGTGGCGCTAGGGGCGTGGCCAGACCAAGCCGGGCGGGAGGAGGGGCGGGGGCGGCGGCAGGGAGCTGACCCTGGCCACATGGCGGCCAGGGCCCCAAACCGACCAAGCTTGTCTCCGGAATGCAACCGGCAGTCTTCGCGCCCACTCGGAAGGCTGCTTTGGGGAGGCTGGACTCCCACGCGTGGCCTTTTCGGGCTAGCGTGGTAACAGGTACCACCCCAACCCGGGCAGGTGGCGCTAGGGGCGTGGCCAGACCCAAGCCGGGCCGGGAGGAGGGGCGGGGCGGCGCGCGGGAGCTGACCCTGGCCACATGGCGGCCAGGGCCCCAAACCGACCAAGCTTGTCTCCCGGAATGCAACGGCAGTCTTCGCGCCACTCGGAAGGCTGCTTTGGGGAGGCTGGACTCCCACGCGTGGCCTTTTCGGGCCTAGCGTGGTAACAGGTACCACCCCAACCCGGGCGGTGGCGCTAGGGGCGTGGCAGACCCAAGCCGGGCGGGAGGAGGGGCGGGGCGGCGGCGGGAGTGACCTGGCCACATGGCGGCCAGGGCCCCAAACCGACCAAGCTTGTCTCCGGAATGCAACGGCAGTCTTCGGCCACTCGGAAGGTGCTTTGGGGAGGCTGGATCCCACGCGTGGCCTTTTCGGGCCTAGCGTGGTAACAGGTACACCCCCAACCGGGCAGGTGGCGCTAGGGGCGTGGCAGACCAAGCCGGGCGGGAGGAGGGGCGGGGCTGGCGGCAGGGAGCTGACCCTGGCACATGGCGGCAGGGCCCAAACCGACCAAGCTTGTCTCCGGAATGCAACGGCAGTCTTCGCGCCACTGGAAGGCTGCTTTGGGGAGGTGGATCCCAGCGTGGCCTTTTCGGGCCTAGCGTGGTAACAGGTACCACCCCCAACCCGGGCGGTGGCGCTAGGGGCGTGGCAGACCAAGCCCGGGCGGGAGGAGGGGCGGGGCGGCGCGCAGGGAGCTGACCTGGCCACATGGCGGCAGGGCCCCAAACCCGACCAAGCTTGTCTCCGGAATGCAACCGGCAGTCTTCGCGCCACTGGAAGGTGCTTTGGGGAGGTGGACGCCCACGCGTGGCCTTTTCGGGCCTAGGTGGTAACAGGTACACCCCCCAACCGGGCCGGTGGCGCTAGGGGCGTGGCAGACCAAGCCGGGCGGGAGGAGGGGCGGGGCCGGCGCGCGGGAGCTGACCTGGCCACATGGCGGCCAGGGCCCCAAACCGACCAAGCTTGTCTCCGGAATGCAACCGGCAGTCTTCGCGCCCATCGGAAGGCTGCTTTGGGGAGGCTGGACTCCCACGCGTGGCCCTTTTCGGGCCTAGCGTGGTAACAGGTACCACCCCAACCCGGGCAGTGGCGCTAGGGGCGTGGCCAGACCCAAGCCGGGCGGGAGGAGGGGCGGGGCGGCGCGCGGGAGCTGACCCTGGCCACATGGCGGCCAGGGCCCCAAACCGACCAAGCTTGTCTCCGGAATGCAACGGCAGTCTTCGCGCCCACTCGGAAGGCTGCTTTGGGGAGGCTGGACTCCCAGCGTGGCCTTTTCGGGCCTAGCGTGGTAACAGGTACCACCCCAACCCGGGCGGTGGCGCTAGGGGCGTGGCAGACCCAAGCCCGGGCCGGGAGGAGGGGGGGGCCGGCGCGCAGGGAGCTGACCCTGGCCACATGGCGGCAGGGCCCCAAACCCGACCAAGCTTGTCTCCCGGAATGCAACGGCAGTCTTCGCGCCCACTCGGAAGGCTGCTTTGGGGAGGCTGGACTCCCCACGCGTGGCCCTTTTCGGGCCTAGCGTGGTAACAGGTACCACCCCAACCCGGGCAGGTGGCGCTAGGGGCGTGGCCAGACCCAAGCCGGGCGGGAGGAGGGGCGGGGCCGGCGCGCGGGGAGCTGACCCTGGCCACATGGCGGCCAGGGCCCCAAACCGACCAAGCTTGTCTCCGGAATGCAACCGGCAGTCTTCGCGCCCACTCGGAAGGCTGCTTTGGGGAGGTGGACTCCCACGCGTGGCCTTTTCGGGCCTAGCGTGGTAACAGGTACCACCCCAACCCGGGCGGTGGCGCTAGGGGCGTGGCTAGACCCAAGCCGGGCCGGGAGGAGGGGCGGGGCCGGCGGCGGGAGCTGACCCTGGCCACATGGCGGCCAGGGCCCCAAACCCGACCAAGCTTGTCTCCGGAATGCAACGGCAGTCTTCGCGCCCATCGGAAGGCTGCTTTGGGGAGGCTGGACTCCCCAGCGTGGCCTTTTCGGGCTAGCGTGGTAACAGGTACCACCCCCAACCCGGGCAGGTGGCGCTAGGGGCGTGGCTAGACCCAAGCCGGGCCGGGAGGAGGGGCGGGGCCGGCGCGCGGGAGCTGACCCTGGCCACATGGCGGCCAGGGCCCCAAACCCGACCAAGCTTGTCTCCGGAATGCAACCGGCAGTCTTCGCGCCCACTCGGAAGGCTGCTTTGGGGAGGCTGGACGCCCACGCGTGGCCCTTTTCGGGCCTAGCGTGGTAACAGGTACCACCCCCAACCCGGGCAGGTGGCGCTAGGGGCGTGGCTAGACCCAAGCCGGGCCGGGAGGAGGGGCGGGGCCGGCGCGCGGGAGCTGACCCTGGCCACATGGCGGCCAGGGCCCCAAACCCGACCAAGCTTGTCTCCCGGAATGCAACGGCAGTCTTCGCGCCCACTCGGAAGGCTGCTTTGGGGAGGCTGGACTCCCACGCGTGGCCCTTTTCGGGCCTAGCGTGGTAACAGGTACAACCCCAACCCGGGCGGTGGCGCTAGGGGCGTGGCCAGACCCAAGCCGGGCGGGAGGAGGGGCGGGGCGGCGCGCAGGGAGCTGACCCTGGCCACATGGCGGCCAGGGCCCCAAACCCGACCAAGCTTGTCTCCGGAATGCAACCGGCAGTCTTCGCGCCCACTCGGAAGGCTGCTTTGGGGAGGTTGGACTCCCCACGCGTGGCCCTTTTCGGGCCTAGCGTGGTAACAGGTACCACCCCCAACCCGGGCGGTGGCGCTAGGGGCGTGGCTAGACCCAAGCCGGGCCGGGAGGAGGGGCGGGGCGGCGCGCAGGGAGCTGACCCTGGCCACATGGCGGCCAGGGCCCCAAACCGACCAAGCTTGTCTCCGGAATGCAACCGGCAGTCTTCGCGCCCACTCGGAAGGCTGCTTTGGGGAGGCTGGACTCCCAGCGTGGCCTTTTCGGGCCTAGCGTGGTAACAGGTACCACCCCCAACCCGGGCAGGTGGCGCTAGGGGCGTGGCAGACCAAGCCGGGCGGGAGGAGGGGCGGGGGCGGCGCGCGGGAGCTGACCCTGGCCACATGGCGGCCAGGGCCCCAAACCCGACCAAGCTTGTCTCCCGGAATGCAACCGGCAGTCTTCGCGCCACTCGGAAGGCTGCTTTGGGGAGGCTGGATCCCCACGCGTGGCCTTTTCGGGCCTAGCGTGGTAACAGGTACACCCCCAACCCGGGCGGTGGGCTAGGGGCGTGGCCAGACCCAAGCCGGGCCGGGAGGAGGGGCGGGGCCGGCGCGCGGGAGCTGACCCTGGCACATGGCGGCCAGGGCCCCAAACCGACCAAGCTTGTCTCCGGAATGCAACGGCAGTCTTCGCGCCCACTCGGAAGGCTGCTTTGGGGAGGCTGGACTCCCACGCGTGGCCCTTTTCGGGCCTAGCGTGGTAACAGGTACCACCCCCAACCCGGGCAGGTGGCGCTAGGGGCGTGGCCAGACCCAAGCCGGGCCGGGAGGAGGGGCGGGGCCGGCGCGCGGGGAGCTGACCCTGGCCACATGGCGGCCAGGGCCCCAAACCCGACCAAGCTTGTCTCCCGGAATGCAACCGGCAGTCTTCGCGCCACTCGGAAGGCTGCTTTGGGGAGGCTGGACTCCCACGCGTGGCCTTTTCGGGCCTAGCGTGGTAACAGGTACCACCCCCAACCCGGGCCGGTGGCGCTAGGGGCGTGGCAGACCAAGCCCGGGCGGGAGGAGGGGCGGGGCCGGCGCGCGGGAGCTGACCCTGGCCACATGGCGGCCAGGGCCCCAAACCCGACCAAGCTTGTCTCCGGAATGCAACCGGCAGTCTTCGCGCCCACTCGGAAGGCTGCTTTGGGGAGGCTGGACTCCCACGCGTGGCCCTTTTCGGGCCTAGCGTGGTAACAGGTACCACCCCCAACCCGGGCAGGTGGCGCTAGGGGCGTGGCCAGACCCAAGCCGGGCCGGGAGGAGGGGCGGGGCCGGCGCGCGGGGAGCTGACCCCTGGCCACATGGCGGCCAGGGCCCCAAACCGACCAAGCTTGTCTCCCGGAATGCAACCGGCAGTCTTCGCGCCCACTCGGAAGGCTGCTTTGGGGAGGCTGGACTCCCACGCGTGGCCCTTTTCGGGCCTAGCGTGGTAACAGGTACCACCCCCAACCGGGCGGTGGCGCTAGGGGCGTGGCAGACCCAAGCCGGGCCGGGAGGAGGGGCGGGGCGGCGCGCAGGGAGCTGACCCTGGCCACATGGCGGCCAGGGCCCCAAACCCGACCAAGCTTGTCTCCCGGAATGCAACGGCAGTCTTCGCGCCACTCGGAAGGCTGCTTTGGGGAGGCTGGACTCCCACGCGTGGCCCTTTTCGGGCCTAGCGTGGTAACAGGTACCACCCCAACCCGGGCCAGTGGCGCTAGGGGCGTGGCCAGACCAAGCCGGGCCGGGAGGAGGGGCGGGGCGGCGCGCGGGGAGCTGACCCTGGCCACATGGCGGCCAGGGCCCCCAAACCCGACCAAGCTTGTCTCCCGGAATGCAACGGCAGTCTTCGCGCCCACTCGGAAGGCTGCTTTGGGGAGGCTGGACTCCCACGCGTGGCCCTTTTCGGGCCTAGCGTGGTAACAGGTACCACCCCAACCCGGGCAGGTGGCGCTAGGGGCGTGGCCAGACCCAAGCCGGGCCGGGAGGAGGGGCGGGGCGGCGCGCAGGGAGTGACCCTGGCCACATGGCGGCCAGGGCCCCAAACCGACCAAGCTTGTCTCCCGGAATGCAACCGCAGTCTTCGCGCCACTCGGAAGGCTGCTTTGGGGAGGCTGGACTCCCAGCGTGGCCTTTTCGGGCCTAGCGTGGTAACAGGTACCACCCCCAACCCGGGCCAGGTGGCGCTAGGGGCGTGGCCAGACCCAAGCCGGGCCGGGAGGAGGGGCGGGGCCGGCGCGCGGGAGCTGACCCTGGCCACATGGCGGCCAGGGCCCCAAACCGACCAAGCTTGTCTCCGGAATGCAACCGGCAGTCTTCGCGCCCACTCGGAAGGCTGCTTTGGGGAGGCTGGACTCCCACGCGTGGCCCTTTTCGGGCTAGCGTGGTAACAGGTACCACCCCCAACCCGGGCAGGTGGCGCTAGGGGCGTGGCAGACCCAAGCCGGGCCGGGAGGAGGGGCGGGGCCGGCGCGCGGGGAGCTGACCCTGGCCACATGGCGGCCAGGGCCCCAAACCGACCAAGCTTGTCTCCGGAATGCAACCGGCAGTCTTCGCGCCCACTCGGAAGGCTGCTTTGGGGAGGCTGGACTCCCACGCGTGGCCCTTTTCGGGCCTAGCGTGGTAACAGGTACCACCCCCAACCCGGGCAGGTGGCGCTAGGGGCGTGGCAGACCCAAGCCGGGCCGGGAGGAGGGGCGGGGCGGCGCGCGGGGAGCTGACCCTGGCCACATGGCGGCCAGGGCCCCAAACCCGACCAAGCTTGTCTCCGGAATGCAACCGGCAGTCTTCGCGCCCACTTGGAAGGCTGCTTTGGGGAGGCTGGACTCCCAGCGTGGCCCTTTTCGGGCCTAGCGTGGTAACAGGTACCACCCCCAACCCGGGCAGGTGGCGCTAGGGGCGTGGCCAGACCCAAGCCCGGGCCGGGAGGAGGGGCGGGGCCGGCGCGCAGGGAGCTGACCCCTGGCCACATGGCGGCCAGGGCCCCAAACCCGACCAAGCTTGTCTCCCGGAATGCAACGGCAGTCTTCGCGCCCACTCGGAAGGCTGCTTTGGGGAGGCTGGACTCCCACGCGTGGCCCTTTTCGGGCCTAGCGTGGTAACAGGTACCACCCCCAACCCGGGCAGGTGGCGCTAGGGGCGTGGCCAGACCAAGCCGGGCCGGGAGGAGGGGCGGGGCCGGCGCGCGGGGAGCTGACCCCTGGCCACATGGCGGCCAGGGCCCCAAACCCGACCAAGCTTGTCTCCGGAATGCAACGGCAGTCTTCGCGCCCACTCGGAAGGCTGCTTTGGGGAGGCTGGACTCCCCACGCGTGGCCCTTTTCGGGCCTAGCGTGGTAACAGGTACCACCCCCAACCCGGGCCGGTGGCGCTAGGGGCGTGGCTAGACCCAAGCCGGGCCGGGAGGAGGGGCGGGGCCGGCGCGCGGGAGCTGACCCTGGCCACATGGCGGCCAGGGCCCCAAACCCGACCAAGCTTGTCTCCCGGAATGCAACCGGCAGTCTTCGCGCCCACTCGGAAGGCTGCTTTGGGGAGGCTGGACTCCCACGCGTGGCCTTTTCGGGCCTAGCGTGGTAACAGGTACCACCCCCAACCCGGGCCGGTGGCGCTAGGGGCGTGGCTAGACCCAAGCCGGGCCGGGAGGAGGGGCGGGGCCGGCGCGCGGGAGCTGACCCCTGGCCACATGGCGGCCAGGGCCCCAAACCCGACCAAGCTTGTCTCCGGAATGCAACGGCAGTCTTCGCGCCCACTCGGAAGGCTGCTTTGGGGAGGCTGGACTCCCACGCGTGGCCCTTTTCGGGCCTAGCGTGGTAACAGGTACCACCCCCAACCCGGGCAGGTGGCGCTAGGGGCGTGGCCAGACCCAAGCCCGGGCCGGGAGGAGGGGCGGGGCGGCGCGCAGGGAGCTGACCCTGGCCACATGGCGGCCAGGGCCCCAAACCCGACCAAGCTTGTCTCCGGAATGCAACCGGCAGTCTTCGCGCCCACTCGGAAGGCTGCTTTGGGGAGGCTGGACTCCCAGCGTGGCCCTTTTCGGGCCTAGCGTGGTAACAGGTACCACCCCCAACCCGGGCAGGTGGCGCTAGGGGCGTGGCCAGACCCAAGCCCGGGCCGGGAGGAGGGGCGGGGCCGGCGCGCGGGAGCTGACCCCTGGCCACATGGCGGCCAGGGCCCCAAACCCGACCAAGCTTGTCTCCCGGAATGCAACCGGCAGTCTTCGCGCCCACTCGGAAGGCTGCTTTGGGGAGGCTGGACTCCCACGCGTGGCCCTTTTCGGGCCTAGCGTGGTAACAGGTACCACCCCAACCCGGGCAGGTGGCGCTAGGGGCGTGGCTAGACCCAAGCCGGGCGGGAGGAGGGGCGGGGCCGGCGCGCGGGAGCTGACCCTGGCCACATGGCGGCCAGGGCCCAAACCCGACCAAGCTTGTCTCCGGAATGCAACCGGCAGTCTTCGCGCCCACTCGGAAGGCTGCTTTGGGGAGGCTGGACTCCCCACGCGTGGCCCTTTTCGGGCCTAGCGTGGTAACAGGTACCACCCCAACCCGGGCAGGTGGCGCTAGGGGCGTGGCTAGACCAAGCCGGGCGGGAGGAGGGGCGGGGCCGGCGCGCAGGGAGCTGACCCTGGCCACATGGCGGCCAGGGCCCCAAACCCGACCAAGCTTGTCTCCGGAATGCAACCGGCAGTCTTCGCGCCCACTCGGAAGGCTGCTTTGGGGAGGCTGGACTCCCACGCGTGGCCCTTTTCGGGCCTAGCGTGGTAACAGGTACCACCCCCAACCCGGGCAGGTGGCGCTAGGGGCGTGGCAGACCCAAGCCCGGGCCGGGAGGAGGGGCGGGGCCGGCGCGCAGGGAGCTGACCCTGGCCACATGGCGGCCAGGGCCCCAAACCCGACCAAGCTTGTCTCCCGGAATGCAACCGGCAGTCTTCGCGCCCACTCGGAAGGCTGCTTTGGGGAGGCTGGACTCCCCACGCGTGGCCCTTTTCGGGCCTAGCGTGGTAACAGGTACCACCCCCACCCCGGGCCGGTGGCGCTAGGGGCGTGGCTAGACCCAAGCCCGGGCCGGGAGGAGGGGCGGGGCCGGCGCACGGGGAGCTGACCCCTGGCCACATGGCGGCCAGGGACCCAAACCCGACCAAGCTTGTCCCCCAGAATGCAACCGGCAGTCTTCGCGCCCACTCGGAAGGCTGCTTTGGGGAGGCTGGACGTCCCACGCGTGGCCCTTTTCGGGCCTAGCGTGGTAACAGGTACCACCCCCAACCCGGGCCGGTGGCGCTAGGGGCGTGGCCAGACCCAAGCCGGGCCGGGAGGAGGGGCGGGGCGGCGCGCGGGGAGCTGACCCTGGCCACATGGCGGCCAGGGCCCCAAACCGACCAAGCTTGTCTCCCGGAATGCAACGGCAGTCTTCGCGCCCACTCGGAAGGCTGCTTTGGGGAGGCTGGACTCCCCACGCGTGGCCCTTTTCGGGCCTAGCGTGGTAACAGGTACCACCCCCAACCCCGGGCCAGTGGCGCTAGGGGCGTGGCCAGACCCAAGCCGGGCCGGGAGGAGGGGCGGGGCCGGCGCGCAGGGAGCTGACCCTGGCCACATGGCGGCCAGGGCCCCAAACCCGACCAAGCTTGTCTCCGGAATGCAACCGGCAGTCTTCGCGCCCACTCGGAAGGCTGCTTTGGGGAGGCTGGACTCCCACGCGTGGCCCTTTTCGGGCCTAGCGTGGTAACAGGTACCACCCCCAACCCGGGCAGGTGGCGCTAGGGGCGTGGCCAGACCCAAGCCCGGGCGGGAGGAGGGGCGGGGCCGGCGCGCGGGGAGCTGACCCTGGCCACATGGCGGCCAGGGCCCCAAACCCGACCAAGCTTGTCTCCCGGAATGCAACGGCAGTCTTCGCGCCCACTCGGAAGGCTGCTTTGGGGAGGCTGGACTCCCACGCGTGGCCCTTTTCGGGCCTAGCGTGGTAACAGGTACCACCCCCAACCCGGGCCGTGGCGCTAGGGGCGTGGCCAGACCCAAGCCGGGCCGGGAGGAGGGGCGGGGCCGGCGCGCGGGAGCTGACCCTGGCCACATGGCGGCCAGGGCCCCAAACCCGACCAAGCTTGTCTCCGGAATGCAACGGCAGTCTTCGCGCCCACTCGGAAGGCTGCTTTGGGGAGGCTGGACTCCCCACGCGTGGCCCTTTTCGGGCCTAGCGTGGTAACAGGTACCACCCCCAAACCCCGGGCCGGTGGCGCTAGGGGCGTGGCCAGACCCAAGCCGGGCCGGGAGGAGGGGCGGGGCCGGCGCGCGGGGAGCTGACCCTGGCCACATGGCGGCCAGGGCCCCAAACCCGACCAAGCTTGTCTCCGGAATGCAACCGGCAGTCTTCGCGCCCACTCGGAAGGCTGCTTTGGGGAGGCTGGACTCCCACGCGTGGCCCTTTTCGGGCCTAGCGTGGTAACAGGTACCACCCCCAACCCGGGCAGGTGGCGCTAGGGGCGTGGCCAGACCCAAGCCCGGGCCGGGAGGAGGGGCGGGGCCGGCGCGGGGAGCTGACCCTGGCCACATGGCGGCCAGGGCCCCCAAACCCGACCAAGCTTGTCTCCGGAATGCAACCGGCAGTCTTCGCGCCCACTCGGAAGGCTGCTTTGGGGAGGCTGGACTCCCACGCGTGGCCCTTTTCGGGCCTAGCGTGGTAACAGGTACCACCCCCAACCCGGGCAGGTGGCGCTAGGGGCGTGGCCAGACCAAGCCGGGCGGGAGGAGGGGCGGGGCCGGCGCGCGGGAGCTGACCCCTGGCCACATGGCGGCCAGGGCCCCAAACCGACCAAGCTTGTCTCCCGGAATGCAACCGGCAGTCTTCGCGCCCACTCGGAAGGCTGCTTTGGGGAGGCTGGACTCCCACGCGTGGCCCTTTTCGGGCCTAGCGTGGTAACAGGTACCACCCCCAACCCGGGCAGGTGGCGCTAGGGGCGTGGCTAGACCCAAGCCCGGGCCGGGAGGAGGGGCGGGGCGGGCGCAGGGGAGCTGACCCTGGCCACATGGCGGCCAGGGCCCCAAACCGACCAAGCTTGTCTCCCGGAATGCAACCGGCAGTCTTCGCGCCCACTCGGAAGGCTGCTTTGGGGAGGCTGGACTCCCACGCGTGGCCCTTTTCGGGCCTAGCGTGGTAACAGGTACCACCCCCAACCCGGGCAGGTGGCGCTAGGGGCGTGGCCAGACCCAAGCCCGGGCCGGGAGGAGGGGCGGGGCGGCGCGCGGGGAGCTGACCCTGGCCACATGGCGGCCAGGGCCCCAAACCCGACCAAGCTTGTCTCCCGGAATGCAACCGGCAGTCTTCGCGCCACTCGGAAGGCTGCTTTGGGGAGGCTGGACTCCCCACGCGTGGCCCTTTTCGGGCCTAGCGTGGTAACAGGTACCACCCCCAACCCGGGCAGGTGGCGCTAGGGGCGTGGCCAGACCCAAGCCGGGCCGGGAGGAGGGGCGGGGCCGGCGCGCGGGGAGTGACCCTGGCCACATGGCGGCCAGGGCCCCAAACCCGACCAAGCTTGTCTCCGGAATGCAACCGGCAGTCTTCGCGCCCACTCGGAAGGCTGCTTTGGGGAGGCTGGACTCCCACGCGTGGCCCTTTTCGGGCCTAGCGTGGTAACAGGTACCACCCCCAACCCGGGCCAGTGGCGCTAGGGGCGTGGCCAGACCCAAGCCGGGCCGGGAGGAGGGGCGGGGCCGGCGCGCAGGGAGCTGACCCCTGGCCACATGGCGGCCAGGGCCCCCAAACCCGACCAAGCTTGTCTCCGGAATGCAACCGGCAGTCTTCGCGCCCACTCGGAAGGCTGCTTTGGGGAGGCTGGACTCCCACGCGTGGCCCTTTTCGGGCCTAGCGTGGTAACAGGTACCACCCCCAACCCGGGCAGGTGGCGCTAGGGGCGTGGCCAGACCCAAGCCGGGCCGGGAGGAGGGGCGGGGCCGGCGCGCGGGAGCTGACCCTGGCCACATGGCGGCCAGGGCCCCAAACCCGACCAAGCTTGTCTCCCGGAATGCAACGGCAGTCTTCGCGCCCACTCGGAAGGCTGCTTTGGGGAGGCTGGACTCCCACGCGTGGCCTTTTCGGGCCTAGCGTGGTAACAGGTACCACCCCCAACCCGGGCAGGTGGCGCTAGGGGCGTGGCCAGACCCAAGCCGGGCCGGGAGGAGGGGCGGGGCCGGCGCGCGGGGAGCTGACCCTGGCCACATGGCGGCCAGGGCCCCAAACCGACCAAGCTTGTCTCCGGAATGCAACGGCAGTCTTCGCGCCCACTCGGAAGGCTGCTTTGGGGAGGCTGGACTCCCACGCGTGGCCCTTTTCGGGCCTAGCGTGGTAACAGGTACCACCCCCAACCCGGGCAGGTGGCGCTAGGGGCGTGGCCAGACCCAAGCCCGGGCCGGGAGGAGGGGCGGGGCCGGCGCGCGGGGAGCTGACCCTGGCCACATGGCGGCCAGGGCCCCAAACCCGACCAAGCTTGTCTCCCGGAATGCAACCGGCAGTCTTCGCGCCCACTCGGAAGGCTGCTTTGGGGAGGCTGGACTCCCCACGCGTGGCCCTTTTCGGGCCTAGCGTGGTAACAGGTACCACCCCCAACCCCGGGCAGGTGGCGCTAGGGGCGTGGCCAGACCAAGCCGGGCCGGGAGGAGGGGCGGGGCCGGCGCGCGGGGAGCTGACCCTGGCCACATGGCGGCCAGGGCCCCCAAACCCGACCAAGCTTGTCTCCGGAATGCAACCGGCAGTCTTCGCGCCCACTGGAAGGCTGCTTTGGGGAGGCTGGACTCCCACGCGTGGCCCTTTTCGGGCCTAGCGTGGTAACAGGTACCACCCCCAACCCGGGCAGGTGGCGCTAGGGGCGTGGCCAGACCCAAGCCCGGGCGGGAGGAGGGGCGGGGCCGGCGCGTGGGAGCTGACCCTGGCCACATGGCGGCCAGGGCCCCAAACCCGACCAAGCTTGTCTCCGGAATGCAACCGGCAGTCTTCGCGCCCACTCGGAAGGCTGCTTTGGGGAGGCTGGACTCCCCACGCGTGGCCCTTTTCGGGCCTAGCGTGGTAACAGGTACCACCCCCAACCCGGGCCGGTGGCGCTAGGGGCGTGGCAGACCCAAGCCGGGCCGGGAGGAGGGGCGGGGCCGGCGCGCGGGAGCTGACCCTGGCCACATGGCGGCCAGGGCCCCAAACCCGACCAAGCTTGTCTCCGGAATGCAACCGGCAGTCTTCGCGCCCACTCGGAAGGCTGCTTTGGGGAGGCTGGACTCCCACGCGTGGCCCTTTTCGGGCCTAGCGTGGTAACAGGTACCACCCCCAACCCGGGCAGGTGGCGCTAGGGGCGTGGCCAGACCCAAGCCGGGCCGGGAGGAGGGGCGGGGCCGGCGCAGGGGAGCTGACCCTGGCCACATGGCGGCCAGGGCCCCCAAACCCGACCAAGCTTGTCTCCGGAATGCAACCGGCAGTCTTCGCGCCCACTCGGAAGGCTGCTTTGGGGAGGCTGGACTCCCCACGCGTGGCCCTTTTCGGGCCTAGCGTGGTAACAGGTACCACCCCCAACCCGGGCAGGTGGCGCTAGGGGCGTGGCCAGACCCAAGCCCGGGCCGGGAGGAGGGGCGGGGCCGGCGCGCAGGGAGCTGACCCTGGCCACATGGCGGCCAGGGCCCCCAAACCCGACCAAGCTTGTCTCCCGGAATGCAACCGGCAGTCTTCGCGCCCACTCGGAAGGCTGCTTTGGGGAGGCTGGACTCCCCACGCGTGGCCCTTTTCGGGCCTAGCGTGGTAACAGGTACCACCCCCAACCCGGGCCAGTGGCGCTAGGGGCGTGGCCAGACCCAAGCCCGGGCCGGGAGGAGGGGCGGGGCCGGCGCGCGGGGAGCTGACCCTGGCCACATGGCGGCCAGGGCCCCAAACCGACCAAGCTTGTCTCCCGGAATGCAACCGGCAGTCTTCGCGCCCACTCGGAAGGCTGCTTTGGGGAGGCTGGACTCCCACGCGTGGCCTTTTCGGGCCTAGCGTGGTAACAGGTACCACCCCCAACCCGGGCCAGTGGCGCTAGGGGCGTGGCCAGACCCAAGCCCGGGCCGGGAGGAGGGGCGGGGCGGCGCGCAGGGAGCTGACCCTGGCCACATGGCGGCCAGGGCCCCAAACCCGACCAAGCTTGTCTCCCGGAATGCAACCGGCAGTCTTCGCGCCCACTCGGAAGGCTGCTTTGGGGAGGCTGGACTCCCCACGCGTGGCCCTTTTCGGGCCTAGCGTGGTAACAGGTACCACCCCCCAACCCGGGCCGGTGGCGCTAGGGGCGTGGCCAGACCCAAGCCGGGCCGGGAGGAGGGGCGGGGCCGGCGCGCAGGGAGCTGACCCCTGGCCACATGGCGGCCAGGGCCCCAAACCCGACCAAGCTTGTCTCCGGAATGCAACCGGCAGTCTTCGCGCCCACTCGGAAGGCTGCTTTGGGGAGGCTGGACTCCCACGCGTGGCCCTTTTCGGGCCTAGCGTGGTAACAGGTACCACCCCCAACCCCGGGCCGGTGGCGCTAGGGGCGTGGCCAGACCAAGCCCGGGCCGGGAGGAGGGGCGGGGCCGGCGCGCGGGAGCTGACCCTGGCCACATGGCGGCCAGGGCCCCCAAACCGACCAAGCTTGTCTCCCGGAATGCAACCGGCAGTCTTCGCGCCCACTCGGAAGGCTGCTTTGGGGAGGCTGGACTCCCCACGCGTGGCCCTTTTCGGGCCTAGCGTGGTAACAGGTACCACCCCCAACCCCGGGCAGGTGGCGCTAGGGGCGTGGCCAGACCCAAGCCCGGGCCGGGAGGAGGGGCGGGGCCGGCGCGCGGGAGCTGACCCTGGCCACATGGCGGCCAGGGCCCCCAAACCCGACCAAGCTTGTCTCCCGGAATGCAACCGGCAGTCTTCGCGCCCACTCGGAAGGCTGCTTTGGGGAGGCTGGACTCCCCACGCGTGGCCCTTTTCGGGCCTAGCGTGGTAACAGGTACCACCCCCAACCCCGGGCAGGTGGCGCTAGGGGCGTGGCCAGACCAAGCCCGGGCCGGGAGGAGGGGCGGGGCCGGCGCGCAGGGAGCTGACCCCTGGCCACATGGCGGCCAGGGCCCCCAAACCCGACCAAGCTTGTCTTCCGGAATGCAACCGGCAGTCTTCGCGCCCACTCGGAAGGCTGCTTTGGGGAGGCTGGACTCCCCACGCGTGGCCCTTTTCGGGCCTAGCGTGGTAACAGGTACCACCCCCAACCCGGGCAGGTGGCGCTAGGGGCGTGGCCAGACCCAAGCCGGGCCGGGAGGAGGGGCGGGGCCGGCGCGCGGGAGCTGACCCTGGCCACATGGCGGCCAGGGCCCCCAAACCCGACCAAGCTTGTCTCCCGGAATGCAACCGGCAGTCTTCGCGCCCACTCGGAAGGCTGCTTTGGGGAGGCTGGACTCCCACGCGTGGCCCTTTTCGGGCCTAGCGTGGTAACAGGTACCACCCCCAACCCGGGCCGGTGGCGCTAGGGGCGTGGCCAGACCCAAGCCCGGGCCGGGAGGAGGGGCGGGGCCGGCGCGCGGGAGCTGACCCCTGGCCACATGGCGGCCAGGGCCCCCAAACCCGACCAAGCTTGTCTCCCGGAATGCAACCGGCAGTCTTCGCGCCCACTCGGAAGGCTGCTTTGGGGAGGCTGGACTCCCCACGCGTGGCCCTTTTCGGGCCTAGCGTGGTAACAGGTACCACCCCCAACCCGGGCAGGTGGCGCTAGGGGCGTGGCCAGACCCAAGCCCGGGCCGGGAGGAGGGGCGGGGCCGGCGCGCAGGGAGCTGACCCTGGCCACATGGCGGCCAGGGCCCCCAAACCCGACCAAGCTTGTCTCCCGGAATGCAACCGGCAGTCTTCGCGCCCACTCGGAAGGCTGCTTTGGGGAGGCTGGACTCCCCACGCGTGGCCCTTTTCGGGCCTAGCGTGGTAACAGGTACCACCCCCAACCCGGGCAGTGGCGCTAGGGGCGTGGCCAGACCCAAGCCCGGGCCGGGAGGAGGGGCGGGGCCGGCGCGGGGAGCTGACCCTGGCCACATGGCGGCCAGGGCCCCAAACCCGACCAAGCTTGTCTCCGGAATGCAACCGGCAGTCTTCGCGCCCACTCGGAAGGCTGCTTTGGGGAGGCTGGACTCCCCACGCGTGGCCTTTTCGGGCCTAGCGTGGTAACAGGTACCACCCCCAACCCGGGCCAGTGGCGCTAGGGGCGTGGCCAGACCCAAGCCGGGCCGGGAGGAGGGGCGGGGCCGGCGCGCGGGAGCTGACCCTGGCCACATGGCGGCCAGGGCCCCAAACCGACCAAGCTTGTCTCCGGAATGCAACCGGCAGTCTTCGCGCCCACTCGGAAGGCTGCTTTGGGGAGGCTGGACTCCCACGCGTGGCCCTTTTCGGGCCTAGCGTGGTAACAGGTACCACCCCCAACCCGGGCAGGTGGCGCTAGGGGCGTGGCCAGACCCAAGCCCGGGCCGGGAGGAGGGGCGGGGCCGGCGCGGGGAGCTTACCCTGGCCACATGGCGGCCAGGGCCCCCAAACCCGACCAAGCTTGTCTCCCGGAATGCAACCGGCAGTCTTCGCGCCCACTCGGAAGGCTGCTTTGGGGAGGCTGGACTCCCCACGCGTGGCCCTTTTCGGGCCTCGCGTGGTAACAGGTACCACCCCCAACCCCGGGCAGGTGGCGCTAGGGGCGTGGCCAGACCCAAGCCCGGGCCGGGAGGAGGGGCGGGGCCGGCGCGCAGGGAGCTGACTCCTGGCCACATGGCGGCCAGGGCCCCCAAACCCGACCAAGCTTGTCTCCCGGAATGCAACCGGCAGTCTTCGCGCCCACTCGGAAGGCTGCTTTGGGGAGGCTGGACTCCCCACGCGTGGCCCTTTTCGGGCCTAGCGTGGTAACAGGTACCACCCCCAACCCCGGGCAGGTGGCGCTAGGGGCGTGGCCAGACCCAAGCCCGGGCCGGGAGGAGGGGCGGGGCCGGCGCGGGGAGCTGACCCTGGCCACATGGCGGCCAGGGCCCCAAACCCGACCAAGCTTGTCTCCGGAATGCAACCGGCAGTCTTCGCGCCCACTCGGAAGGCTGCTTTGGGGAGGCTGGACTCCCACGCGTGGCCCTTTTCGGGCCTAGCGTGGTAACAGGTACCACCCCCAACCCGGGCAGTGGCGCTAGGGGCGTGGCCAGACCCAAGCCCGGGCCGGGAGGAGGGGCGGGGCGGCGCGCAGGGAGCTGACCCTGGCCACATGGCGGCCAGGGCCCCAAACCCGACCAAGCTTGTCTCCCGGAATGCAACCGGCAGTCTTCGCGCCCACTCGGAAGGCTGCTTTGGGGAGGCTGGACTCCCCACGCGTGGCCCTTTTCGGGCCTAGCGTGGTAACAGGTACCACCCCCAACCCGGGCAGTGGCGCTAGGGGCGTGGCCAGACCCAAGCCCGGGCCGGGAGGAGGGGCGGGGCCGGCGCGCAGGGAGCTGACCCTGGCCACATGGCGGCCAGGGCCCCAAACCGACCAAGCTTGTCTCCCGGAATGCAACCGGCAGTCTTCGCGCCCACTCGGAAGGCTGCTTTGGGGAGGCTGGACTCCCCACGCGTGGCCCTTTTCGGGCCTAGCGTGGTAACAGGTACCACCCCCAACCCGGGCAGGTGGCGCTAGGGGCGTGGCAGACCCAAGCCCGGGCCGGGAGGAGGGGCGGGGCCGGCGCAGGGGAGCTGACCCCTGGCCACATGGCGGCCAGGGCCCCAAACCGACCAAGCTTGTCTCCCGGAATGCAACCGGCAGTCTTCGCGCCCACTCGGAAGGCTGCTTTGGGGAGGCTGGACTCCCACGCGTGGCCCTTTTCGGGCCTAGCGTGGTAACAGGTACACCCCCAACCCGGGCAGGTGGCGCTAGGGGCGTGGCCAGACCCAAGCCCGGGCCGGGAGGAGGGGCGGGGCCGGCGCAGGGAGCTGACCCTGGCCACATGGCGGCCAGGGCCCCCAAACCCGACCAAGCTTGTCTCCCGGAATGCAACCGGCAGTCTTCGCGCCCACTCGGAAGGCTGCTTTGGGGAGGCTGGACTCCCACGCGTGGCCCTTTTCGGGCCTAGCGTGGTAACAGGTACCACCCCCAACCCGGGCAGGTGGCGCTAGGGGCGTGGCCAGACCCAAGCCCGGGCCGGGAGGAGGGGCGGGGCCGGCGCAGGGGAGCTGACCCTGGCCACATGGCGGCCAGGGCCCCAAACCCGACCAAGCTTGTCTCCCGGAATGCAACCGGCAGTCTTCGCGCCCACTCGGAAGGCTGCTTTGGGGAGGCTGGACTCCCACGCGTGGCCCTTTTCGGGCCTAGCGTGGTAACAGGTACCACCCCCAACCCCGGGCAGGTGGCGCTAGGGGCGTGGCCAGACCCAAGCCCGGGCCGGGAGGAGGGGCGGGGCCGGCGCGCGGGAGCTGACCCTGGCCACATGGCGGCCAGGGCCCCCAAACCCGACCAAGCTTGTCTCCCGGAATGCAACCGGCAGTCTTCGCGCCCACTCGGAAGGCTGCTTTGGGGAGGCTGGACTCCCACGCGTGGCCTTTTCGGGCCTAGCGTGGTAACAGGTACCACCCCCAACCCGGGCAGGTGGCGCTAGGGGCGTGGCCAGACCCAAGCCCGGGCCGGGAGGAGGGGCGGGGCCGGCGCGCAGGGAGCTGACCCTGGCCACATGGCGGCCAGGGCCCCCAAACCCGACCAAGCTTGTCTCCCGGAATGCAACCGGCAGTCTTCGCGCCCACTCGGAAGGATGCTTTGGGGAGGCTGGACTCCCACGCGTGGCCCTTTTCGGGCCTAGCGTGGTAACAGGTACCACCCCCAACCCGGGCAGGTGGCGCTAGGGGCGTGGCCAGACCCAAGCCGGGCCGGGAGGAGGGGCGGGGCCGGCGCGCGGGAGCTGACCCTGGCCACATGGCGGCCAGGGCCCCAAACCCGACCAAGCTTGTCTCCGGAATGCAACCGGCAGTCTTCGCGCCCACTCGGAAGGCTGCTTTGGGGAGGCTGGACTCCCCACGCGTGGCCTTTTCGGGCCTAGCGTGGTAACAGGTACCACCCCCAACCCGGGCAGGTGGCGCTAGGGGCGTGGCCAGACCCAAGCCGGGCCGGGAGGAGGGGCGGGGCCGGCGCGCAGGGAGCTGACCCCTGGCCACATGGCGGCCAGGGCCCCAAACCCGACCAAGCTTGTCTCCCGGAATGCAACCGGCAGTCTTCGCGCCCACTCGGAAGGCTGCTTTGGGGAGGCTGGACTCCCCACGCGTGGCCCTTTTCGGGCCTAGCGTGGTAACAGGTACCACCCCCAACCCGGGCAGGTGGCGCTAGGGGCGTGGCCAGACCCAAGCCCGGGCCGGGAGGAGGGGCGGGGCCGGCGCGCAGGGAGCTGACCCCTGGCCACATGGCGGCCAGGGCCCCAAACCCGACCAAGCTTGTCTCCCGGAATGCAACCGGCAGTCTTCGCGCCCACTCGGAAGGCTGCTTTGGGGAGGCTGGACTCCCACGTGTGGCCCTTTTCGGGCCTAGCGTGGTAACAGGTACCAGCCCCCAACCCGGGCCAGTGGCGCTAGGGGCGTGGCCAGACCCAAGCCCGGGCCGGGAGGAGGGGCGGGGCCGGCGCGCAGGGAGCTGACCCCTGGCCACATGGCGGCCAGGGCCCCAAACCCGACCAAGCTTGTCTCCCGGAATGCAACCGGCAGTCTTCGCGCCCACTCGGAAGGCTGCTTTGGGGAGGCTGGACTCCCCACGCGTGGCCCTTTTCGGGCCTAGCGTGGTAACAGGTACCACCCCCAACCCGGGCCAGTGGCGCTAGGGGCGTGGCCAGACCCAAGCCCGGGCCGGGAGGAGGGGCGGGGCCGGCGCAGGGGAGCTGACCCTGGCCACATGGCGGCCAGGGCCCCAAACCCGACCAAGCTTGTCTCCCGGAATGCAACCGGCAGTCTTCGCGCCCACTCGGAAGGCTGCTTTGGGGAGGCTGGACTCCCCATGCGTGGCCCTTTTCGGGCCTCGCGTGGTAACAGGTACCACCCCCCCAAACCCGGGCCGGTGGCGCTAGGGGCGTGGCCAGACCAAGCCCGGGCCGGGAGGAGGGGCGGGGCCGGCGCAGGGAGCTGACCCCTGGCCACATGGCGGCCAGGGCCCCAAAACCCGACCAAGCTTGTCTCCCGGAATGCAACCGGCAGTCTTCACGCCCACTCGGAAGGCTGCTTTGGGGAGGCTGGACTCCCCACGCGTGGCCCTTTTCGGGCCTAGCGTGGTAACAGGTACCACCCCCAACCCCGGGCAGGTGGCGCTAGGGGCGTGGCCAGACCCAAGCCCGGGCCGGGAGGAGGGGCGGGGCCGGCGCGTGGGAGCTGACCCTGGCCACATGGCGGCCAGGGCCCCAAACCCGACCAAGCTTGTCTCCCGGAATGCAACCGGCAGTCTTCGCGCCCACTCGGAAGGCTGCTTTGGGGAGGCTGGACTCCCCACGCGTGGCCCTTTTCGGGCCTAGCGTGGTAACAGGTACCACCCCCAACCCGGGCAGGTGGCGCTAGGGGCGTGGCCAGACCCAAGCCCGGGCCGGGAGGAGGGGCGGGGCCGGCGCGCAGGGAGCTGACCCTGGCCACATGGCGGCCAGGGCCCCAAACCGACCAAGCTTGCCTCCGGAATGCAACCGGCAGTCTTCGCGCCCACTCGGAAGGCTGCTTTGGGGAGGCTGGACTCCCCACGCGTGGCCCTTTTCGGGCCTAGCGTGGTAACAGGTACCACCCCCAACCCGGGCAGGTGGCGCTAGGGGCGTGGCCAGACCCAAGCCGGGCCGGGAGGAGGGGTGGGGCCGGCGCAGGGGAGCTGACCCTGGCCACATGGCGGCCAGGGCCCCCAAACCCGACCAAGCTTGTCTCCGGAATGCAACCGGCAGTCTTCGCGCCCACTCGGAAGGCTGCTTTGGGGAGGCTGGACTCCCCACGCGTGGCCCTTTTCGGGCCTCGCGTGGTAACAGGTACCACCCCCAACCCGGGCAGGTGGCGCTAGGGGCGTGGCCAGACCCAAGCCCGGGCGGGAGGAGGGGCGGGGCCGGCGCGCAGGGAGCTGACCCTGGCCACATGGCGGCCAGGGCCCCAAACCCGACCAAGCTTGTCTCCGGAATGCAACCGGCAGTCTTCGCGCCCACTCGGAAGGCTGCTTTGGGGAGGCTGGACTCCCACGCGTGGCCCTTTTCGGGCCTCGCGTGGTAACAGGTACCACCCCCAACCCGGGCAGGTGGCGCTAGGGGCGTGGCCAGACCCAAGCCCGGGCCGGGAGGAGGGGCGGGGCCGGCGCAGGGGAGCTGACCCCTGGCCACATGGCGGCCAGGGCCCCAAACCGACCAAGCTTGTCTCCCGGAATGCAACCGGCAGTCTTCGCGCCCACTCGGAAGGCTGCTTTGGGGAGGCTGGACTCCCACGCGTGGCCCTTTTCGGGCCTAGCGTGGTAACAGGTACCACCCCCAACCCCGGGCAGGTGGCGCTAGGGGCGTGGCCAGACCCAAGCCCGGGCCGGGAGGAGGGGCGGGGCCGGCGCGCAGGGAGCTGACCCCTGGCCACATGGCGGCCAGGGCCCCAAACCCGACCAAGCTTGTCTCCGGAATGCAACCGGCAGTCTTCGCGCCCACTCGGAAGGCTGCTTTGGGGAGGCTGGACTCCCACGCGTGGCCCTTTTCGGGCCTCGCGTGGTAACAGGTACCACCCCCAACCCGGGCAGGTGGCGCTAGGGGCGTGGCCAGACCCAAGCCCGGGCCGGGAGGAGGGGCGGGGCCGGCGCGCGGGAGCTGACCCTGGCCACATGGCGGCCAGGGCCCCAAACCCGACCAAGCTTGTCTCCCGGAATGCAACCGGCAGTCTTCGCGCCACTCGGAAGGCTGCTTTGGGGAGGCTGGACTCCCACGCGTGGCCTTTTCGGGCCTAGCGTGGTAACAGGTACCACCCCCAACCCGGGCAGGTGGCGCTAGGGGCGTGGCCAGACCAAGCCCGGGCCGGGAGGAGGGGCGGGGCCGGCGCAGGGGAGCTGACCCTGGCCACATGGCGGCCAGGGCCCCAAACACGACCAAGCTTGTCTCCGGAATGCAACCGGCAGTCTTCGCGCCCACTCGGAAGGCTGCTTTGGGGAGGCTGGACTCCCACGCGTGGCCCTTTTCGGGCCTCGCGTGGTAACAGGTACCACCCCCCAACCCCGGGCCGGTGGCGCTAGGGGCTTGGCCAGACCCAAGCCCGGGCCGGGAGGAGGGGCGGGGCCGGCGCACGGGGAGCTGACCCCTGGCCACATGGCGGCCAGGGCCCCCAAACCCGACCAAGCTTGTCTCTGGAATGCAACCGGCAGTCTTTGCGCCCACTCGGAAGGCTGCTTTGGGGAGGCTGGACTCCCCACGCGTGGCCCTTTTCGGGCCTAGCGTGGTAACAGGTACCACCCCCAACCCGGGCAGGTGGCGCTAGGGGCGTGGCCAGACCCAAGCCGGGCCGGGAGGAGGGGCGGGGCCGGCGCAGGGGAGCTGACCCTGGCCACATGGCGGCCAGGGCCCCAAACCCGACCAAGCTTGTCTCCCGGAATGCAACCGGCAGTCTTCGCGCCCACTCGGAAGGCTGCTTTGGGGAGGCTGGACTCCCACGCGTGGCCCTTTTCGGGCCTAGCGTGGTAACAGGTACCACCCCCAACCCCGGGCAGGTGGCGCTAGGGGCGTGGCCAGACCCAAGCCCGGGCCGGGAGGAGGGGCGGGGCCGGCGCGCAGGGAGCTGACCCTGGCCACATGGCGGCCAGGGCCCCCAAACCCGACCAAGCTTGTCTCCGGAATGCAACCGGCAGTCTTCGCGCCCACTCGGAAGGCTGCTTTGGGGAGGCTGGACTCCCCACGCGTGGCCCTTTTCGGGCCTAGCGTGGTAACAGGTACCACCCCCAACCCGGGCCAGTGGCGCTAGGGGCGTGGCCAGACCCAAGCCCGGGCCGGGAGGAGGGGCGGGGCTGGCGCGCAGGGAGCTGACCCTGGCCACATGGCGGCCAGGGCCCCAAACCCGACCAAGCTTGTCTCCCGGAATGCAACGGCAGTCTTCGCGCCCACTCGGAAGGCTGCTTTGGGGAGGCTGGACTCCCACGCGTGGCCCTTTTCGGGCCTAGCGTGGTAACAGGTACCACCCCCAACCCGGGCAGGTGGCGCTAGGGGCGTGGCCAGACCCAAGCCCGGGCCGGGAGGAGGGGCGGGGCCGGCGCGCAGGGAGCTGACCCCTGGCCACATGGCGGCCAGGGCCCCCAAACCCGACCAAGCTTGTCTCCCGGAATGCAACCGGCAGTCTTCACGCCCACTCGGAAGGCTGCTTTGGGGAGGCTGGACTCCCCAGCGTGGCCCTTTTCGGGCCTCGCGTGGTAACAGGTACCACCCCCCATCCCCGGGCAGGTGGCGCTAGGGGCGTGGCCAGACCCAAGCCCGGGCCGGGAGGAGGGGCGGGGCCGGCGCAAGGGGAGCTGACCCCTGGCCACATGGCGGCCAGGGCCCCCAAACCCGACCAAGCTTGCATCCCGGAATGCAACCGGCAGTCTTCGCGCCCACTCGGAAGGCTGCTTTGGGGAGGCTGGACTCCCCACGCGTGGCCCTTTTCGGGCCTAGCGTGGTAACAGGTACCACCCCCCAACCCCGGCAGGTGGCGCTAGGGGCGTGGCCAGACCCAAGCCCGGGCCGGGAGGAGGGGCGGGGCCGGCGCAAGGGGAGCTGACCCCTGGCCACATGGCGGCCAGGGCCCCCAAACCCGACCAAGCTTGTCTCCCGGAATGCAACCGGCAGTCTTCGCGCCCACTCTGAAGGCTGCTTTGGGGAGGCTGGACTCCCCACGTGTGGCCCTTTTCGGGCCTAGCGTGGTAACAGGTACCACCCCCCAACCCCGGGCCAGTGGCGCTAGGGGCGTGGCCAGACCCAAGCCCGGGCCGGGAGGAGGGGCGGGGCGGCGCGCAGGGAGCTGACCCCTGGCCACATGGCGGCCAGGGCCCCCAAACCCGACCAAGCTTGTCTCCCGGAATGCAACCGGCAGTCTTCGCGCCCACTCGGAAGGCTGCTTTGGGGAGGCTGGACTCCCCACGCGTGGCCCTTTTCGGGCCTAGCGTGGTAACAGGTACCACCCCCAACCCGGGCAGGTGGCGCTAGGGGCGTGGCCAGACCCAAGCCCGGGCCGGGAGGAGGGGCGGGGCGGCGCGCAGGGAGCTGACCCTGGCCACATGGCGGCCAGGGCCCCCAAACCCGACCAAGCTTGCCTCCGGAATGCAACGGCAGTCTTCGCGCCCACTCGGAAGGCTGCTTTGGGGAGGCTGGACTCCCACGCGTGGCCCTTTTCGGGCCTAGCGTGGTAACAGGTACCACCCCCCAACCCGGGCAGGTGGCGCTAGGGGCGTGGCCAGACCCAAGCCCGGGCGGGAGGAGGGGCGGGGCCGCGCGCAGGGAGCTGACCCCTGGCCACATGGCGGCCAGGGCCCCAAACCCGACCAAGCTTGTCTCCGGAATGCAACCGGCAGTCTTCACGCCCACTCGGAAGGCTGCTTTGGGGAGGCTGGACTCCCACGCGTGGCCCTTTTCGGGCCTAGCGTGGTAAGAGGTACCACCCCCCAACCCCGGGCAGGTGGCGCTAGGGGCGTGGCCAGACCCAAGCCCGGGCCGGGAGGAGGGGCGGGGCCGGCGCGCAGGGAGCTGACCCCTGGCCACATGGCGGCCAGGACCCCAAACCAGACCAAGCTTGCCTCTCGGAATGCAACCGGCAGTCTTCGCGCCCACTCGGAAGGCTGCTTTGGGGAGGCTGGACTCCCACGCGTGGCCTTTTCGGGCCTCGCGTGGTAACAGTTACCACCCCCAACCCCGGGCCAGGTGGCGCTAGGGGCGTGGCCAGACCCAAGCCCGGGCCGGGAGGAGGGGCGGGGCCGGCGCGCAGGGAGCTGAACCCTGGCCACATGGCGGCCAGGGCCCCCAAACCCGACCAAGCTTGTCTCCCGGAATGCAACCGGCAGTCTTCGCGCCCACTTGGAAGGCTGCTTTGGGGAGGCTGGACTCCCCACGCGTGGCCCTTTTCGGGCCTCGCGTGGTAACAGGTCAGGTGGCGCTAGGGGCGTGGCCAGACCCAAGCCCGGGCCTAGAGGAGGGGCCGGGGCCGCCGCGCAGTGAGCTGACCCCTGGCCACATGGCGGCCAGGGCCCCCAAACCCGACCAAGCTTGTCTCCCGGAATGCAACCGGCAGTCTTCGCGCCCACTCGGAAGGCTGCTTTGGGGAGGCTGGACTCCCCACGCGTGGCCCTTTTCGGGCCTAGCGTGGTAACAGGTACCACCCCCCAACCCCGGGCAGGTGGCGCTAGGGGCGTGGCCAGACCCAAGCCCGGGCCGGGAGGAGGGGCGGGGCCGGCGCAAGGGGAGCTGACCCCTGGCCACATGGCGGCCAGGGCCCCAAACCGACCAAGCTTGTCTCCGGAATGCAACCGGCAGTCTTCGCGCCCACTCGGAAGGCTGCTTTGGGGAGGCTGGACTCCCCACGCGTGGCCCTTTTCGGGCCTAGCGTGGTAACAGGTACCACCCACCAACCCGGGCAGGTGGCGCTAGGGGCGTGGCCAGACCCAAGCCCGGGCCGGGAGGAGGGGCGGGGCCGGCGCGCGGGAGCAGACCCTGGCCACATGGCGGCCAGGGCCCCCAAACCCGACCAAGCTTGTCTCCCGGAATGCAACCGGCAGTCTTCGCGCCCACTCGGAAGGCTGCTTTGGGGAGGCTGGACTCCCCACGCGTGGCCCTTTTCGGGCCTAGCGTGGTAACAGGTACCACCCCCCAACCCGGGCAGGTGGCGCTAGGGGCGTGGCCAGACCCAAGCCCGGGCCGGGAGGAGGGGCGGGGCCGGCGCGCAGGGAGCTGACCCCTGGCCACATGGCGGCCAGGGCCCCCAAACCCGACCAAGCTTGTCTCCCGGAATGCAACCGGCAGTCTTCGCGCCCACTCGGAAGGCTGCTTTGGGGAGGCTGGACTCCCCACGCGTGGCCCTTTTCGGGCCTAGCGTGGTAACAGGTACCACCCCCCAACCCCGGGCAGGTGGCGCTAGGGGCGTGGCCAGACCCAAGCCCGGGCCGGGAGGAGGGGCGGGGCCGGCGCGCAGGGAGCTGACCCCTGGCCACATGGCGGCCAGGGCCCCCAAACCCGACCAAGCTTGTCTCCCGGAATGCAACCGGCAGTCTTCGCGCCCACTCGGAAGGCTGCTTTGGGGAGGCTGGACTCCCCACGCGTGGCCCTTTTCGGGCCTAGCGTGGTAACAGGTACCACCCCCCAACCCCGGGCCAGTGGCGCTAGGGGCGTGGCCAGACCCAAGCCCGGGCCGGGAGGAGGGGCGGGGCCGGCGCGCAGGGAGCTGACCCCTGGCCACATGGCGGCCAGGGCCCCCAAACCCGACCAAGCTTGTCTCCCGGAATGCAACCGGCAGTCTTCGCGCCCACTCGGAAGGCTGCTTTGGGGAGGCTGGACTCCCCACGCGTGGCCCTTTTCGGGCCTAGCGTGGTAACAGGTACCACCCCCAAGCCCGGGCCAGTGGCGCTAGGGGCGTGGCCAGACCCAAGCCCGGGCCGGGAGGAGGGGCGGGGCCGGCGCGCAGGGAGCTGACCCCTGGCCACATGGCGGCCAGGGCCCCCAAACCCGACCAAGCTTGTCTCCCGGAATGCAACCGGCAGTCTTCGCGCCCACTTGGAAGGCTGCTTTGGGGAGGCTGGACTCCCCACGCGTGGCCCTTTTCGGGCCTAGCGTGGTAACAGGTACCACCCCCCAACCCCGGGCCAGTGGCGCTAGGGGCGTGGCCAGACCCAAGCCCGGGCCGGGAGGAGGGGCGGGGCCGGCGCAAGGGGAGCTGACCCCTGGCCACATGGCGGCCAGGGCCCCCAAACCCGACCAAGCTTGTCTCCCGGAATGCAACCGGCAGTCTTCGCGCCCACTCGGAAGGCTGCTTTGGGGAGGCTGGACTCCCCATGCGTGGCCCTTTTCGGGCCTCGCGTGGTAACAGGTACCACCCCCCAACCCCGGGCAGGTGGCGCTAGGGGCGTGGCCAGACACAAGCCCGGGCCGGGAGGAGGGGCGGGGCCGGCGCGCAGGGAGCTGACCCCTGGCCACATGGCGGCCAGGGCCCCAAACCCGACCAAGCTTGTCTCCCGGAATGCAACCGGCAGTCTTCGCGCCCACTCGGAAGGCTGCTTTGGGGAGGCTGGACTCCCCAAGCGTGGCCCTTTTCGGGCCTAGCGTGGTAACAGGTACCACCCCCAACCCCGGGTAGGTGGCGCTAGGGGCGTGGCCAGACCCAAGCCCGGGCCGGGAGGAGGGGCGGGGCCGGCGCGTGGGAGCTGACCCCTGGCCACATGGCGGCCAGGGCCCCCAAACCCGACCAAGCTTGTCTCCCGGAATGCAACCGGCAGTCTTCGCGCCCACTCGGAAGGCTGCTTTGGGGAGGCTGGACTCCCACGCGTGGCCCTTTTCGGGCCTAGCGTGGTAACAGGTACCACCCCCCAACCCCGGGCAGGTGGCGCTAGGGGCGTGGCCAGACCCAAGCCCGGGCTGGGAGGAGGGGCGGGGCCGGCGCGTGTTGAGCTGACCCCTGGCCACATGGCGGCCAGGGCCCCCAAAACCGACCAAGCTTGTCTCCCGGAATGCAACCGGCAGTCTTCGCGCCCACTCGGAAGGCTGCTTTGGGGAGGCTGGACTCCCCACGCGTGGCCCTTTTCGGGCCTAGCGTGGTAACAGGTACCACCCCCCAACCCCGGGCAGGTGGCGCTAGGGGCGTGGCCAGACCCAAGCCCGGGCCGGGAGGAGGGGCGGGGCTGGCGCGCAGGGAGCTGACCCCTGGCCACATGGCGGCCAGGACCCCAAACCAGACCAAGCTTGCCTCTCGGAATGCAACCGGCAGTCTTCGCGCCCACTCGGAAGGCTGCTTTGGGGAGGCTGGACTCCCCACGCGTGGCCCTTTTCGGGCCTAGCGTGGTAACAGGTACCACCCCCAACCCCGGGCAGGTGGCGCTAGGGGCGTGGCCAGACCCAAGCCCGGGCCGGGAGGAGGGGTGGGGCCGGCGCAAGGGGAGCTGACCCCTGGCCACATGGCGGCCAGGGCCCCCAAACCCGACCAAGCTTGTCTCCCGGAATGCAACCGGCAGTCTTCGCGCCCACTCGGAAGGCTGCTTTGGGGAGGCTGGACTCCCCACGCGTGGCCCTTTTCGGGCCTAGCGTGGTAACAGGTACCACCCCCCAACCCCGGGCAGGTGGCGCTAGGGGCGTGGCCAGACCCAAGCCCGGGCCGGGAGGAGGGGCGGGGCCGGCGCGCAGGGAGCTGACCCCTGGCCACATGGCGGCCAGGGCCCCCAAACCCGACCAAGCTTGCTCCCGGAATGCAACCGGCAGTCTTCGCGCCCACTCGGAAGGCTGCTTTGGGAAGGCTGGACTCCCCACGCGTGGCCCTTTTCGGGCCTCGCGTGGTAACAGGTACCACCCCCAACCCGGGCAGGTGGCGCTAGGGGCGTGGCCAGACCCAAGCCCGGGCCGGGAGGAGGGGCGGGGTCGGCGCGGTGAGCTGACCCCTGGCCACATGGCGGCCAGGGCCCCCAAACCCGACCAAGCTTGTCTCCCGGAATGCAACCAGCAGTCTTCGCGCCCACTCGGAAGGCTGCTTTGGGGAGGCTGGACTCCCCACGCGTGGCCCTTTTCGGGCCTAGCGTGGTAACAGGTACCACCCCCCAACCCCGGGCAGGTGGCGCTAGGGGCGTGGCCAGACCCAAGCCCGGGCCGGGAGGAGGGGCGGGGCCGGCGCGCTGGGAGCTGACCCCTGGCCACATGGCGGCCAGGGCCCCCAAACCCGACCAAGCTTGTCTCCCGGAATGCAACCGGCAGTCTTCGCGCCCACTCGGAAGGCTGCTTTGGGGAGGCTGGACTCCCCACGCGTGGCCCTTTTCGGGCCTAGCGTGGTAACAGGTACCACCCCCCAACCCCGGGCAGGTGGCGCTAGGGGCGTGGCCAGACCCAAGCCCGGGCCGGGAGGAGGGGCGGGGCCGGCGCAAGGGGAGCTGACCCCTGGCCACATGGCGGCCAGGGCCCCCAAACCCGACCAAGCTTGTCTCCTGGAATGCAACCGGCAGTCTTCGCGCCCACTCGGAAGGCTGCTTTGGGGAGGCTGGACTCCCCACGCGTGGCCCTTTTCGGGCCTAGCGTGGTAACAGGTACCACCCCCAACCCCGGGCCAGTGGCGCTAGGGGCGTGGCCAGACCCAAGCCCGGGCCGGGAGGAGGGGCGGGGCCGGCGCAAGGGGAGCTGACCCCTGGCCACATGGCGGCCAGGGCCCCCAAACCCGACCAAGCTTGTCTCCCGGAATGCAACCGGCAGTCTTCGCGCCCACTCGGAAGGCTGCTTTGGGGAGGCTGGACTCCCCACGCGTGGCCCTTTTCGGGCCTAGCGTGGTAACAGGTACCACCCCCCAACCCCGGGCAGGTGGCGCTAGGGGCGTGGCCAGACCCAAGCCCGGGCCGGGAGGAAGGGCGGGGCCGGCGCGCAGGGAGCTGACCCCTGGCCACATGGCGGCCAGGGCCCCCAAACCCGACCAAGCTTGCCTCTCGGAATGCAACCGGCAGTCTTCGAGCCCACTCGGAAGGCTGCTTTGGGGAGGCTGGACTCCCCACGCGTGGCCCTTTTCGGGCCTCGCGTGGTAACAGGTACCAACCCCCAACCCCGGGCCAGTGGCGCTAGGGGCGTGGCCAGACCCAAGCCCGGGCCGGGAGGAGGGGCGGGGCAGGCGCGCAGGGAGCTGACCCCTGGCCACATGGCGGCCAGGGCCCCCAAACCCGACCAAGCTTGCCTCCCGGAATGCAAACGGCAGTCTTCGCGCCCACTTGGAAGGCTGCTTTGGGGAGGCTGGACTCCCCACGTGTGGCCCTTTTCGGGCCTAGCGTGGTAACAGGTACCACCCCCCAACCCCGGGCAGGTGGCGCTAGGGGCGTGGCCAGACCCAAGCCCGGGCCGGGAGGAGGGGCGGGGCCGGCGCGCAGGGAGCTGACCCCTGGCCACATGGCGGCCAGGGCCCCCAAACCCGACCAAGCTTGCCTCCCGGAATGCAACCGGCAGTCTTCGCGCCCACTCGGAAGGCTGCTTTGGGGAGGCTGGACTCCCCACGCGTGGCCCTTTTCGGGCCTCGCGTGGTAACAGGTACCACCCCCCAACCCCGGGCAGGTGGCGCTAGGGGCGTGGCCAGACCCAAGCCCGGGCCGGGAGGAGGGGCGGGGCCGGCGCGCAGGGAGCTGACCCCTGGCCACATGGCGGCCAGGGCCTTCAAACCCGACCAAGCTTGCCTCCCGGTATGCAACCGGCAGTCTTCGCGCCCACTCGGAAGGCTGCTTTGGGGAGGCTGGACTCCCCACGCGTGGCCCTTTTCGGGCCTAGCGTGGTAACAGGTACCACCCCCCAACCCCGGGCAGGTGGCGCTAGGGGCGTGGCCAGACCCAAGCCCGGGCCGGGAGGAGGGGCGGGGCCGGCGCAAGGGGAGCTGACCCCTGGCCACATGGCGGCCAGGGCCCCCAAACCCGACCAAGCTTGTCTCCCGGAATGCAACCGGCAGTCTTCGCGCCCACTCGGAAGGCTGCTTTGGGGAGGCTGGACTCCCCACGCGTGGCCCTTTTCGGGCCTAGCGTGGTAACAGGTACCACCCCCCAACCCCGGGCCAGTGGCGCTAGGGGCGTGGCCAGACCCAAGCCCGGGCCGGGAGGAGGGGCGGGGCTGGCGCGCAGGGAGCTGACCCCTGGCCACATGGCGGCCAGGGCCCCCAAACCCGACCAAGCTTGCCTCCCGGAATGCAACCGGCAGTCTTCGCGCCCACTCGGAAGGCTGCTTTGGGGAGGCTGGACTCCCCACGCGTGGCCCTTTTCGGGCCTAGCGTGGTAACAGGTACCACCCCCCAACCCCGGGCAGGTGGCGCTAGGGGCGTGGCCAGACCCAAGCCCGGGCCGGGAGGAGGGGCGGGGCTGGCGCGCAGGGAGCTGACCCCTGGCCACATGGCGGCCAGGGCCCCCAAACCCGACCAAGCTTGCCTCTCGGAATGCAACCGGCAGTCTTCGCGCCCACTCGGAAGGCTGCTTTGGGGAGGCTGGACTCCCCACGCGTGGCCCTTTTCGGGCCTCGCGTGGTAACAGGTACCACCCCCCAACCCCGGGCAGGTGGCGCTAGGGGCGTGGCCAGACCCAAGCCCGGGCCGGGAGGAGGGACAGGGCCAGCGCGCAGGGAGCTGACCCCTGGCCACATGGCGGCCAGGGCCCCCAAACCCGACCAAGCTTGTCTCCCGGAATGCAACCGGCAGTCTTCGCGCCCACTTGGAAGGCTGCTTTGGGGAGGCTGGACACCCCACGCGTGGCCCTTTTCGGGCCTCGCGTGGTAACAGGTATCACCCCCCAACCCCGGCCTGGTGGCGCTAGGGGCGTGGCCAGACCCAAGCCCGGGCCGGGAGGAGGGGCGGGGCCGGCGCGCAGGGAGCTGACCCCTGGCCACATGGCGGCCAGGGCCCCCAAACCCGACCAAGCTTGTCTCCCGGAATGCAACCGGCAGTCTTCGCGCCCACTCGGAAGGCTGCTTTGGGGAGGCTGGACTCCCCACGCGTGGCCCTTTTCGGGCCTAGCGTGGTAACAGGTACCACCCCCCAACCCCGGGCAGGTGGCGCTAGGGGCGTGGCCAGACCCAAGCCCGGGCCGGGAGGAGGGGCGGGGCCGCCGCAGGGAGCTGACCCCTGGCCACATGGCGGCCAGGGCCCCCAAACCCGACCAAGCTTGTCTCCCGGAATGCAACCGGCAGTCTTCGCGCCCACTTGGAAGGCTGCTTTGGGGAGGCTGGACTCCCCACGCGTGGCCCTTTTCGGGCCTCGCGTGGTAACAGGTACCACCCCCCAACCCCGGGCCGGTGGCGCTAGGGGCGTGGCCAGACCCAAGCCCGGGCCGGGAGGAGGGGCGGGGCCGGCGCGCAGGGAGCTGACCCCTGGCCACATGGCGGCCAGGGCCCCCAAACCCGACCAAGCTTGTCTCCCGGAATGCAACCGGCAGTCTTCGCGCCCACTCGGAAGGCTGCTTGGGGAGGCTGGACTCCCCACGTGTGGCCCTTTTCGGGCCTAGCGTGGTAACAGGTACCACCCCCCACCCCGGGCAGGTGGCGCTAGGGGCGTGGCCAGACCCAAGCCCGGGCCGGGAGGAGGGGCGGGGCCGGCGCGCAGGGAGCTGACCCCTGGCCACATGGCGGCCAGGGCCCCCAAACCCGACCAAGCTTGCCTCTCGGAATGCAACCGGCAGTCTTCGCGCCCACTCGGAAGGCTGCTTTGGGGAGGCTGGACTCCCCACGCGTGGCCCTTTTCGGGCCTCGCGTGGTAACAGGTACCACCCCCAACCCCGGGCCAGTGGCGCTAGGGGCGTGGCCAGACCCAAGCCCGGGCCGGGAGGAGGGGCGGGGCCGGCGCGCAGGGAGCTGACCCCTGGCCACATGGCGGCCAGGGCCCCCAAACCCGACCAAGCTTGCCTCCCGGAATGCAACCGGCAGTCTTCGCGCCCACTTGGAAGGCTGCTTTGGGGAGGCTGGACTCCCCACGCGTGGCCCTTTTCGGGCCTAGCGTGGTAACAGGTACCACCCCCCAACCCCGGGCAGGTGGCGCTAGGGGCGTGGCCAGACCCAAGCCCGGGCCGGGAGGAGGGGCGGGGCCGGCGCGCAGGGAGCTGACCCCTGGCCACATGGCGGCCAGGGCCCCCAAACCCGACCAAGCTTGCCTCCCGGAATGCAACCGGCAGTCTTCGCGCCCACTCGGAAGGCTGCTTTGGGGAGGCTGGACTCCCCACGCGTGGCCCTTTTCGGGCCTAGCGTGGTAACAGGTACCACCCCCCAACCCCGGGCCGGTGGCGCTAGGGGCGTGGCCAGACCCAAGCCCGGGCCGGGAGGAGGGGCGGGGCCGGCGCGCAGGGAGCTGACCCCTGGCCACATGGCGGCCAGGGCCCCCAAACCCGACCAAGCTTGCCTCCGGAATGCAACCGGCAGTCTTCGCGCCCACTCGGAAGGCTGCTTTGGGGAGGCTGGACTCCCCACGCGTGGCCCTTTTCGGGCCTAGCGTGGTAACAGGTACCACCCCCAACCCCGGGCAGGTGGCGCTAGGGGCGTGGCCAGACCCAAGCCCGGGCCGGGAGGAGGGGCGGGGCCGGCGCGTGGGAGCTGCCCCTGGCCACATGGCGGCCAGGGCCCCCAAACCCGACCAAGCTTGTCTCCCGGAATGCAACCGGCAGTCTTCGTGCCCACTCGGAAGGCTGCTTTGGGGAGGCTGGACTCCCCACGCGTGGCCCTTTTCGGGCCTAGCGTGGTAACAGGTACCACCCCCCAACCCCGGGCAGTGGCGCTAGGGGCGTGGCCAGACCCAAGCCCGGGCCGGGAGGAGGGGCGGGGCCGGCGCGCAGGGAGCTGACCCCTGGCCACATGGCGGCCAGGGCCCCCAAACCCGACCAAGCTTGCCTCCCGGAATGCAAACGGCAGTCTTCGCGCCCACTCGGAAGGCTGCTTTGGGGAGGCTGGACTCCCCACGCGTGGCCCTTTTCGGGCCTAGCGTGGTAACAGGTACCACCCCCCAACCCCGGGCAGGTGGCGCTAGGGGCGTGGCCAGACCCAAGCCCGGGCCGGGAGGAGGGGCGGGGCCGGCGCGCAGGGAGCTGACCCCTGGCCACATGGCGGCCAGGGCCCCCAAACCCGACCAAGCTTGCCTCTCGAATGCAACCGGCAGTCTTCGCGCCCACTCGGAAGGCTGCTTTGGGGAGGCTGGACTCCCCACACGTGGCCCTTTTCGGGCCTAGCGTGGTAACAGGTACCACCCCCCAACCCCGGGCAGGTGGCGCTAGGGGCGTGGCCAGACCCAAGCCCGGGCCGGGAGGAGGGGCGGGGCCGCGCGCAGGGAGCTGACCCCTGGCCACATGGCGGCCAGGGCCCCCAAACCCGACCAAGCTTGTCTCCCGGAATGCAACCGGCAGTCTTCGCGCCCACTTGGAAGGCTGCTTTGGGGAGGCTGGACTCCCCACGCGTGGCCCTTTTCGGGCCTAGCGTGGTAACAGGTACCACCCCCCAACCCCGGCCGGTGGCGCTAGGGGCGTGGCTAGACCCAAGCCCGGGCCGGGAGGAGGGGCGGGGCCGGCGCGCGGGGAGCTGACCCCTGGCCACATGGCGGCCAGGGCCCCAAACCCGACCAAGCTTGTCTCCCGGAATGCAACCGGCAGTCTTCGCGCCCACTCGGAAGGCTGCTTTGGGGAGGCTGGACACCCCACGTGTGGCCCTTTTCGGGCCTAGCGTGGTAACAGGTACCACCCCCCAACCCCGGGCAGGTGGCGCTAGGGGCGTGGCCAGACCCAAGCCCGGGCCGGGAGGAGGGGCGGGGCCGGCGCGCAGGGAGCTGACCCCTGGCCACATGGCGGCCAGGGCCCCCAAACCCGACCAAGCTTGTCTCCCGGAATGCAACCGGCAGTCTTCGCGCCCACTTGGAAGGCTGCTTTGGGGAGGCTGGACTCCCCACGCGTGGCCCTTTTCGGGCCTAGCGTGGTAACAGGTACCACCCCCCAACCCCGGGCAGGTGGCGCTAGGGGCGTGGCCAGACCCAAGCCCGGGCCGGGAGGAGGGGCGGGGCCGGCGCGCGGGAGCTGACCCCTGGCCACATGGCGGCCAGGGCCCCCAAACCCGACCAAGCTTGTCTCCCGGAATGCAACCGGCAGTCTTCGCGCCCACTTGGAAGGCTGCTTTGGGGAGGCTGGACTCCCCACGCGTGGCCCTTTTCGGGCCTAGCGTGGTAACAGGTACCACCCCCCAACCCCGGGCAGGTGGCGCTAGGGGCGTGGCCAGACCCAAGCCCGGGCCGGGAGGAGGGGCGGGGCCGGCGCGCAGGGAGCTGACCCCTGGCCACATGGCGGCCAGGGCCCCCAAACCCGACCAAGCTTGTCTCCCGGAATGCAAACGGCAGTCTTCGCGCCCACTCGGAAGGCTGCTTTGGGGAGGCTGGACTCCCCACGCGTGGCCCTTTTCGGGCCTAGCGTGGTAACAGGTACCACCCCCCAACCCCGGGCCAGTGGCGCTAGGGGCGTGGCCAGACCCAAGCCCGGGCCGGGAGGAGGGGCGGGGCCGGCGCGCGGCGAGCTGACCCCTGGCCACATGGCGGCCAGGGCCCCCAAACCCGACCAAGCTTGTCTCCCGGAATGCAACCGGCAGTCTTCGCGCCCACTTGGAAGGCTGCTTTGGGGAGGCTGGACTCCCCACGCGTGGCCTTTTCGGGCCTAGCGTGGTAACAGGTACCACCCCCCAACCCCGGGCAGGTGGCGCTAGGGGCGTGGCCAGACCCAAGCCCGGGCCGGGAGGAGGGGCGGGGCCGGCGCGCAGGGAGCTGACCCCTGGCCACATGGCGGCCAGGGCCCCCAAACCCGACCAAGCTTGTCTCCCGGAATGCAACCGGCAGTCTTCGCGCCCACTCGGAAGGCTGCTTTGGGGAGGCTGGACTCCCCACGCGTGGCCCTTTTCGGGCCTAGCGTGGTAACAGGTACCACCCCCCAACCCCGGGCAGGTGGCGCTAGGGGCGTGGCCAGACCCAAGCCCGGGCCGGGAGGAGGGGCGGGGCCGGCGCGTGGGAGCTGACCCTGGCCACATGGCGGCCAGGGCCCCCAAACCCGACCAAGCTTGTCTCCCGGAATGCAACCGGCAGTCTTCGCGCCCACTCGGAAGGCTGCTTTGGGGAGGCTGGACTCCCCACGCGTGGCCCTTTTCGGGCCTCGCGTGGTAACAGGTACCACCCCCCAACCCCGGGCCAGTGGCGCTAGGGGCGTGGCCAGACCCAAGCCCGGGCCGGGAGGAGGGGCGGGGCTGGCGCGCAGGGAGCTGACCCCTGGCCACATGGCGGCCAGGGCCCCCAAACCCGACCAAGCTTGTCTCCCGGAATGCAACCGGCAGTCTTCGCGCCCACTCGGAAGGCTGCTTTGGGGAGGCTGGACTCCCCACGCGTGGCCCTTTTCGGGCCTAGCGTGGTAACAGGTACCACCCCCAACCCGGGCAGGTGGCGCTAGGGGCGTGGCCAGACCCAAGCCCGGGCCGGGAGGAGGGGCGGGGCCGGCGCGCGGGAGCTGACCCCTGGCCACATGGCGGCCAGGGCCCCCAAACCCGACCAAGCTTGCCTCCCGGAATGCAACCGGCAGTCTTCGCGCCCACTCGGAAGGCTGCTTTGGGGAGGCTGGACTCCCCACGCGTGGCCCTTTTCGGGCCTAGCGTGGTAACAGGTACCACCCCCCAACCCCGGGCCGGTGGCGCTAGGGGCGTGGCCAGACCCAAGCCCGGGCCGGGAGGAGGGGCGGGGCCGGCCCATGGGAGCTGACCCCTGGCCACATGGCGGCCAGGGCCCCCAAACCCGACCAAGCTTGTCTCCCGGAATGCAACCGGCAGTCTTCGCGCCCACTCGGAAGGCTGCTTTGGGGAGGCTGGACTCCCCACGCGTGGCCCTTTTCGGGCCTAGCGTGGTAACAGGTACCACCCCCAACCCCGGGCAGGTGGCGCTAGGGGCGTGGCCAGACCCAAGCCCGGGCCGGGAGGAGGGGCGGGGCCGGCGCGTGTTGAGCTGACCCCTGGCCACATGGCGGCCAGGGCCCCCAAACCCGACCAAGCTTGTCTCCCGGAATGCAACCGGCAGTCTTCGCGCCCACTCGGAAGGCTGCTTTGGGGAGGCTGGACTCCCCATGCGTGGCCCTTTTCGGGCCTAGCGTGGTAACAGGTACCACCCCCCAACCCCGGGCAGGTGGCGCTAGGGGCGTGGCTAGACCCAAGCCCGGGCCGGGAGGAGGGGCGGGGCCGGCGCGCGGGGAGCTGAACCCTGGCCACATGGCGGCCAGGGCCCCCAAACCCGACCAAGCTTGTCTCCCGGAATGCAACCGGCAGTCTTCGCGCCCACTCGGAAGGCTGCTTTGGGGAGGCTGGACTCCCCACGCGTGGCCCTTTTCGGGCCTAGCGTGGTAACAGGTACCACCCCCCATCCCGGGCGGTGGCGCTAGGGGCGTGGCCAGACCCAAGCCCGGGCCGGGAGGAGGGGCGGGGCCGGCGCGCAGGGAGCTGACCCCTGGCCACATGGCGGCCAGGGCCCCCAAACCCGACCAAGCTTGTCTCCCGGAATGCAACCGGCAGTCTTCGCGCCCACTCGGAAGGCTGCTTTGGGGAGGCTGGACTCCCCACGCGTGGCCCTTTTCGGGCCTAGCGTGGTAACAGGTACCACCCCCCAACCCGGGCTGGTGGCGCTAGGGGCGTGGCCAGACCCAAGCCCGGGCCGGGAGGAGGGGCGGGGCCGGCGCGCGGGAGCTGACCCCTGGCCACATGGCGGCCAGGGCCCCCAAACCCGACCAAGCTTGTCTCCCGGAATGCAACCGGCAGTCTTCGCGCCCACTCGGAAGGCTGCTTTGGGGAGGCTGGACTCCCCACGCGTGGCCCTTTTCGGGCCTAGCGTGGTAACAGGTACCACCCCCCAACCCGGGCAGGTGGCGCTAGGGGCGTGGCCAGACCCAAGCCCGGGCCGGGAGGAGGGGCGGGGCCGGCGCGCAGGGAGCTGACCCCTGGCCACATGGCGGCCAGGGCCCCCAAACCCGACCAAGCTTGTCTCCCGGAATGCAACCGGCAGTCTTCGCGCCCACTCGGAAGGCTGCTTTGGGGAGGCTGGACTCCCCACGCGTGGCCCTTTTCGGGCCTAGCGTGGTAACAGGTACCACCCCCCAACCCCGGGCCGGTGGCGCTAGGGGCGTGGCCAGACCCAAGCCCGGGCCGGGAGGAGGGGCGGGGCCGGCGCGCAGGGAGCTGACCCTGGCCACATGGCGGCCAGGGCCCCCAAACCCGACCAAGCTTGTCTCCCGGAATGCAACCGGCAGTCTTCGCGCCCACTCGGAAGGCTGCTTTGGGGAGGCTGGACTCCCCACGCGTGGCCCTTTTCGGGCCTAGCGTGGTAACAGGTACCACCCCCAACCCCGGGCAGGTGGCGCTAGGGGCGTGGCCAGACCCAAGCCCGGGCCGGGAGGAGGGGCGGGGCCGGCGCGCAGGGAGCTGACCCCTGGCCACATGGCGGCCAGGGCCCCCAAACCCGACCAAGCTTGTCTCCCGGAATGCAACCGGCAGTCTTCGCGCCCACTTGGAAGGCTGCTTTGGGGAGGCTGGACTCCCCACGCGTGGCCCTTTTCGGGCCTAGCGTGGTAACAGGTACCACCCCCCAACCCCGGGCAGGTGGCGCTAGGGGCGTGGCCAGACCCAAGCCCGGGCCGGGAGGAGGGGCGGGGCCGGCGCGTGTGAGCTGACCCCTGGCCACATGGCGGCCAGGGCCCCCAAACCCGACCAAGCTTGTCTCCCGGAATGCAACCGGCAGTCTTCGCGCCCACTCGGAAGGCTGCTTTGGGGAGGCTGGACTCCCCACGCGTGGCCCTTTTCGGGCCTAGCGTGGTAACAGGTACCACCCCCCAACCCCGGGCAGGTGGCGCTAGGGGCGTGGCCAGACCCAAGCCCGGGCCGGGAGGAGGGGCGGGGCCGGCGCGCAGGGAGCTGACCCCTGGCCACATGGCGGCCAGGGCCCCCAAACCCGACCAAGCTTGTCTCCCGGAATGCAACCGGCAGTCTTCGCGCCCACTCGGAAGGCTGCTTTGGGGAGGCTGGACTCCCCACGCGTGGCCCTTTTCGGGCCTAGCGTGGTAACAGGTACCACCCCCCAACCCCGGGCCAGGTGGCGCTAGGGGCGTGGCCAGACCCAAGCCCGGGCCGGGAGGAGGGGCGGGGCCGGCGCGCGGGAGCTGACCCCTGGCCACATGGCGGCCAGGGCCCCCAAACCCGACCAAGCTTGTCTCCCGGAATGCAACCGGCAGTCTTCGCGCCCACTCGGAAGGCTGCTTTGGGGAGGCTGGACTCCCCACGCGTGGCCCTTTTCGGGCCTAGCGTGGTAACAGGTACCACCCCCCAACCCCGGGCAGGTGGCGCTAGGGGCGTGGCCAGACCCAAGCCCGGGCCGGGAGGAGGGGCGGGGCCGGCGCGCAGGGAGCTGACCCCTGGCCACATGGCGGCCAGGGCCCCCAAACCCGACCAAGCTTGTCTCCCGGAATGCAACCGGCAGTCTTCGCGCCCACTCGGAAGGCTGCTTTGGGGAGGCTGGACTCCCCACGCGTGGCCCTTTTCGGGCCTAGCGTGGTAACAGGTACCACCCCCCAACCCCGGGCAGGTGGCGCTAGGGGCGTGGCCAGACCCAAGCCCGGGCCGGGAGGAGGGGCGGGGCCGGCGCGCAGGGAGCTGAACCCTGGCCACATGGCGGCCAGGGCCCCCAAACCCGACCAAGCTTGTCTCCCGGAATGCAACCGGCAGTCTTCGCGCCCACTCGGAAGGCTGCTTTGGGGAGGCTGGACTCCCCACACGTGGCCCTTTTCGGGCCTCGCGTGGTAACAGGTACCACCCCCCAACCCCGGGCCAGGTGGCGCTAGGGGCGTGGCCAGACCCAAGCCCGGGCCGGGAGGAGGGGCGGGGCCGGCGCGCAGGGAGCTGACCCCTGGCCACATGGCGGCCAGGGCCCCCAAACCCGACCAAGCTTGTCTCCCGGAATGCAACCGGCAGTCTTCGCGCCCACTCGGAAGGCTGCTTTGGGGAGGCTGGACTCCCCACGCGTGGCCCTTTTCGGGCCTAGCGTGGTAACAGGTACCACCCCCCAACCCGGGCAGGTGGCGCTAGGGGCGTGGCCAGACCCAAGCCCGGGCCGGGAGGAGGGGCGGGGCCGGCGCGCAGGGAGCTGACCCCTGGCCACATGGCGGCCAGGGCCCCCAAACCCGACCAAGCTTGTCTCCTGGAATGCAACCGGCAGTCTTCGCGCCCACTCGGAAGGCTGCTTTGGGGAGGCTGGACTCCCCACGCGTGGCCCTTTTCGGGCCTAGCGTGGTAACAGGTACCACCCCCCAACCCCGGGCTGGTGGCGCTAGGGGCGTGGCCAGACCCAAGCCCGGGCCGGGAGGAGGGGCGGGGCCGGCGCGTGGCGAGCTGACCCCTGGCCACATGGCGGCCAGGGCCCCCAAACCCGACCAAGCTTGTCTCCTGGAATGCAACCGGCAGTCTTCGCGCCCACTCGGAAGGCTGCTTTGGGGAGGCTGGACTCCCCACGCGTGGCCCTTTTCGGGCCTAGCGTGGTAACAGGTACCACCCCCCAACCCCGGGCAGGTGGCGCTAGGGGCGTGGCCAGACCCAAGCCCGGGCCGGGAGGAGGGGCGGGGCCGGCCCATGGGAGCTGACCCCTGGCCACATGGCGGCCAGGGCCCCCAAACCCGACCAAGCTTGTCTCCCGGAATGCAACCGGCAGTCTTCGCGCCCACTCGGAAGGCTGCTTTGGGGAGGCTGGACTCCCCACGCGTGGCCCTTTTCGGGCCTAGCGTGGTAACAGGTACCACCCCCCAACCCCGGGCAGGTGGCGCTAGGGGCGTGGCCAGACCCAAGCCCGGGCCGGGAGGAGGGGCGGGGCCGGCGCGCGGGGAGCTGACCCCTGGCCACATGGCGGCCAGGGCCCCCAAACCCGACCAAGCTTGTCTCCCGGAATGCAACCGGCAGTCTTCGCGCCCACTCGGAAGGCTGCTTTGGGGAGGCTGGACTCCCCACGCGTGGCCCTTTTCGGGCCTCGCGTGGTAACAGGTACCACCCCCCAACCCAGGGCTGGTGGCGCTAGGGGCGTGGCCAGACCCAAGCCCGGGCCGGGAGGAGGGGCGGGGCCGGCGCGCAGGGAGCTGACCCCTGGCCACATGGCGGCCAGGGCCCCCAAACCCGACCAAGCTTGTCTCCCGGAATGCAACCGGCAGTCTTCGCGCCCACTCGGAAGGCTGCTTTGGGGAGGCTGGACTCCCCACGCGTGGCCCTTTTCGGGCCTCGCGTGGTAACAGGTACCACCCCCCAACCCGGGCGGTGGCGCTAGGGGCGTGGCCAGACCCAAGCCCGGGCCGGGAGGAGGGGCGGGGCCGGCGCAGGGGAGCTGACCCTGGCCACATGGCGGCCAGGGCCCCCAAACCCGACCAAGCTTGTCTCCCGGAATGCAACCGGCAGTCTTCGCGCCCACTCGGAAGGCTGCTTTGGGGAGGCTGGACTCCCCACGCGTGGCCCTTTTCGGGCCTCGCGTGGTAACAGGTACCACCCCCCAACCCCGGGCAGGTGGCGCTAGGGGCGTGGCCAGACCCAAGCCCGGGCCGGGAGGAGGGGCGGGGCCGGCGCGCTGGGAGCTGACCCCTGGCCACATGGCGGCCAGGGCCCCCAAACCCGACCAAGCTTGTCTCCCGGAATGCAACCGGCAGTCTTCGCGCCCACTCGGAAGGCTGCTTTGGGGAGGCTGGACTCCCCACGCGTGGCCCTTTTCGGGCCTAGCGTGGTAACAGGTACCACCCCCCAACCCCGGGCCAGTGGCGCTAGGGGCGTGGCCAGACCCAAGCCCGGGCCGGGAGGAGGGGCGGGGCCGGCGCGTGGGAGCTGACCCCTGGCCACATGGCGGCCAGGGCCCCCAAACCCGACCAAGCTTGCCTCCCGGAATGCAACCGGCAGTCTTCGCGCCCACTCGGAAGGCTGCTTTGGGGAGGCTGGACTCCCCACGCGTGGCCCTTTTCGGGCCTAGCGTGGTAACAGGTACCACCCCCCAACCCCGGGCAGGTGGCGCTAGGGGCGTGGCCAGACCCAAGCCCGGGCCGGGAGGAGGGGCGGGGCCGGCGCGCAGGGAGCTGACCCCTGGCCACATGGCGGCCAGGGCCCCCAAACCCGACCAAGCTTGTCTCCCGGAATGCAACCGGCAGTCTTCGCGCCCACTCGGAAGGCTGCTTTGGGGAGGCTGGACTCCCCACGCGTGGCCCTTTTCGGGCCTCGCGTGGTAACAGGTACCACCCCCCAACCCCGGCAGGTGGCGCTAGGGGCATGGCCAGACCCAAGCCCGGGCCGGGAGGAGGGGCGGGGCCGGCGCGCAGGGAGCTGACCCCTGGCCACATGGCGGCCAGGGCCCCCAAACCCGACCAAGCTTGTCTCCCGGAATGCAACCGGCAGTCTTCGCGCCCACTCGGAAGGCTGCTTTGGGGAGGCTGGACTCCCCACGCGTGGCCCTTTTCGGGCCTAGCGTGGTAACAGGTACCACCCCCCAACCCCGGGCTGGTGGCGCTAGGGGCGTGGCCAGACCCAAGCCCGGGCCGGGAGGAGGGGCGGGGCCGGCGCGCAGGGAGCTGACCCCTGGCCACATGGCGGCCAGGGCCCCCAAACCCGACCAAGCTTGCCTCCCGGAATGCAACCGGCAGTCTTCGCGCCCACTCGGAAGGCTGCTTTGGGGAGGCTGGACTCCCCACGCGTGGCCCTTTTCGGGCCTAGCGTGGTAACAGGTACCACCCCCCAACCCCGGGCCAGTGGCGCTAGGGGCGTGGCCAGACCCAAGCCCGGGCCGGGAGGAGGGGCGGGGCCGGCGCGCAGGGAGCTGACCCCTGGCCACATGGCGGCCAGGGCCCCCAAACCCGACCAAGCTTGCCTCCTGGAATGCAACCGGCAGTCTTCGCGCCCACTCGGAAGGCTGCTTTGGGGAGGCTGGACTCCCCACGCGTGGCCCTTTTCGGGCCTAGCGTGGTAACAGGTACCACCCCCCAACCCCGGGCCAGTGGCGCTAGGGGCGTGGCCAGACCCAAGCCCGGGCCGGGAGGAGGGGCGGGGCCGGCGCGCAGGGAGCTGACCCCTGGCCACATGGCGGCCAGGGCCCCCAAACCCGACCAAGCTTGTCTCCCGGAATGCAACCGGCAGTCTTCGCGCCCACTTGGAAGGCTGCTTTGGGGAGGCTGGACTCCCCACGCGTGGCCCTTTTCGGGCCTAGCGTGGTAACAGGTACCACCCCCCAACCCCGGGCCGGTGGCGCTAGGGGCGTGGCCAGACCCAAGCCCGGGCCGGGAGGAGGGGCGGGGCCGGCGCGTGGGAGCTGACCCCTGGCCACATGGCGGCCAGGGCCCCCAAACCCGACCAAGCTTGTCTCCCGGAATGCAACCGGCAGTCTTCGCGCCCACTCGGAAGGCTGCTTTGGGGAGGCTGGACTCCCCACGCGTGGCCCTTTTCGGGCCTAGCGTGGTAACAGGTACCACCCCCCAACCCCGGGCAGGTGGCGCTAGGGGCGTGGCCAGACCCAAGCCCGGGCCGGGAGGAGGGGCGGGGCCGGCGCGCAGGGAGCTGACCCCTGGCCACATGGCGGCCAGGGCCCCCAAACCCGACCAAGCTTGTCTCCCGGAATGCAACCGGCAGTCTTCGCGCCCACTTGGAAGGCTGCTTTGGGGAGGCTGGACTCCCCACGCGTGGCCCTTTTCGGGCCTAGCGTGGTAACAGGTACCACCCCCCAACCCCGGGCAGGTGGCGCTAGGGGCGTGGCCAGACCCAAGCCCGGGCCGGGAGGAGGGGCGGGGCCGGCGCGTTTTGAGCTGACCCCTGGCCACATGGCGGCCAGGGCCCCCAAACCCGACCAAGCTTGTCTCCCGGAATGCAACCGGCAGTCTTCGCGCCCACTCTGAAGGCTGCTTTGGGGAGGCTGGACTCCCCACACGTGGCCCTTTTCGGGCCTCGCGTGGTAACAGGTACCACCCCCCAACCCCGGGCCAGTGGCGCTAGGGGCGTGGCCAGACCCAAGCCCGGGCCGGGAGGAGGGGCAGGGCCGGCGCGCAGGGAGCTGACCCCTGGCCACATGGCGGCCAGGGCCCCCAAACCCGACCAAGCTTGCCTCCCGGAATGCAACCGGCAGTCTTCGCGCCCACTCGGAAGGCTGCTTTGGGGAGGCTGGACTCCCCACACGTGGCCCTTTTCGGGCCTCGCGTGGTAACAGGTACCACCCCCCAACCCCGGGCCAGTGGCGCTAGGGGCGTGGCCAGACCCAAGCCCGGGCCGGGAGGAGGGGCGGGGCCGGCGCGCAGGGAGCTGACCCCTGGCCACATGGCGGCCAGGGCCCCCAAACCCGACCAAGCTTGCCTCCCGGAATGCAACCGGCAGTCTTCGCGCCCACTCGGAAGGCTGCTTTGGGGAGGCTGGACTCCCCACGCGTGGCCCTTTTCGGGCCTAGCGTGGTAACAGGTACCACCCCCCAACCCCGGGCAGGTGGCGCTAGGGGCGTGGCCAGACCCAAGCCCGGGCCGGGAGGAGGGGCGGGGCTGGCGCGCAGGGAGCTGACCCCTGGCCACATGGCGGCCAGGGCCCCCAAACCCGACCAAGCTTGCCTCCCGGAATGCAACCGGCAGTCTTCGCGCCCACTCGGAAGGCTGCTTTGGGGAGGCTGGACTCCCCACGCGTGGCCCTTTTCGGGCCTAGCGTGGTAACAGGTACCACCCCCCAACCCCGGGCAGGTGGCGCTAGGGGCGTGGCCAGACCCAAGCCCGGGCCGGGAGGAGGGGCGGGGCCGGCGCGCAGGGAGCTGACCCCTGGCCACATGGCGGCCAGGGCCCCCAAACCCGACCAAGCTTGTCTCCCGAATGCAACCGGCAGTCTTCGCGCCCACTCGGAAGGCTGCTTTGGGAGGCTGGACTCCCCACGCGTGGCCCTTTTCGGGCCTAGCGTGGTAACAGGTACCACCCCCCAACCCCGGCCGGTGGCGCTAGGGGCGTGGCCAGACCCAAGCCCGGGCCGGGAGGAGGGGCGGGGCCGGCGCGCAGGGAGCTGACCCCTGGCCACATGGCGGCCAGGGCCCCCAAACCCGACCAAGCTTGTCTCCCGGAATGCAACCGGCAGTCTTCGCGCCCACTCGGAAGGCTGCTTTGGGGAGGCTGGACTCCCCACGCGTGGCCCTTTTCGGGCCTAGCGTGGTAACAGGTACCACCCCCCAACCCCGGGCAGGTGGCGCTAGGGGCGTGGCCAGACCCAAGCCCGGGCCGGGAGGAGGGGCGGGGCCGGCGCGCAGGGAGCTGACCCCTGGCCACATGGCGGCCAGGGCCCCCAAACCCGACCAAGCTTGTCTCCCGGAATGCAACCGGCAGTCTTCGCGCCCACTCGGAAGGCTGCTTTGGGGAGGCTGGACTCCCCACGCGTGGCCCTTTTCGGGCCTAGCGTGGTAACAGGTACCACCCCCCAACCCCGGGCAGGTGGCGCTAGGGGCGTGGCCAGACCCAAGCCCGGGCCGGGAGGAGGGGCGGGGCCGGCGCGCGTGGAGCTGACCCCTGGCCACATGGCGGCCAGGGCCCCCAAACCCGACCAAGCTTGTCTCCCGGAATGCAACCGGCAGTCTTCGCGCCCACTTGGAAGGCTGCTTTGGGGAGGCTGGACTCCCCACGCGTGGCCCTTTTCGGGCCTAGCGTGGTAACAGGTACCACCCCCCAACCCCGGGCAGGTGGCGCTAGGGGCGTGGCCAGACCCAAGCCCGGGCCGGGAGGAGGGGCGGGGCCGGCGCGCAGGGAGCTGACCCCTGGCCACATGGCGGCCAGGGCCCCCAAACCCGACCAAGCTTGTCTCCCGGAATGCAACCGGCAGTCTTCGCGCCCACTCGGAAGGCTGCTTTGGGGAGGCTGGACTCCCCACGCGTGGCCCTTTTCGGGCCTAGCGTGGTAACAGGTACCACCCCCCAACCCCGGGCCAGGTGGCGCTAGGGGCGTGGCCAGACCCAAGCCCGGGCCGGGAGGAGGGGCGGGGCCGGCGCGCAGGGAGCTGACCCCTGGCCACATGGCGGCCAGGGCCCCCAAACCCGACCAAGCTTGTCTCCCGGAATGCAACCGGCAGTCTTCGCGCCCACTCGGAAGGCTGCTTTGGGGAGGCTGGACTCCCCACGCGTGGCCCTTTTCGGGCCTAGCGTGGTAACAGGTACCACCCCCCAACCCGGGCTGGTGGCGCTAGGGGCGTGGCCAGACCCAAGCCCGGGCCGGGAGGAGGGGCGGGGCCGGCGCGCAGGGAGCTGACCCCTGGCCACATGGCGGCCAGGGCCCCCAAACCCGACCAAGCTTGCCTCCCGGAATGCAACCGGCAGTCTTCGCGCCCACTTGGAAGGCTGCTTTGGGGAGGCTGGACTCCCCACGCGTGGCCCTTTTCGGGCCTAGCGTGGTAACAGGTACCACCCCCCAACCCCGGGCAGGTGGCGCTAGGGGCGTGGCCAGACCCAAGCCCGGGCCGGGAGGAGGGGCGGGGCCGGCGCGCAGGGAGCTGACCCCTGGCCACATGGCGGCCAGGGCCCCCAAACCCGACCAAGCTTGCCTCCCGGAATGCAACCGGCAGTCTTCGCGCCCACTCGGAAGGCTGCTTTGGGGAGGCTGGACTCCCCACGCGTGGCCCTTTTCGGGCCTCGCGTGGTAACAGGTACCACCCCCCAACCCCGGGCCAGTGGCGCTAGGGGCGTGGCCAGACCCAAGCCCGGGCCGGGAGGAGGGGCGGGGCCGGCGCGCAGGGAGCTGACCCCTGGCCACATGGCGGCCAGGGCCCCCAAACCCGACCAAGCTTGCCTCCCGGAATGCAACCGGCAGTCTTCGCGCCCACTCGGAAGGCTGCTTTGGGGAGGCTGGACTCCCCACGCGTGGCCCTTTTCGGGCCTAGCGTGGTAACAGGTACCACCCCCCAACCCCGGGCAGGTGGCGCTAGGGGCGTGGCCAGACCCAAGCCCGGGCCGGGAGGAGGGGCGGGGCCGGCGCGCAGGGAGCTGACCCCTGGCCACATGGCGGCCAGGGCCCCCAAACCCGACCAAGCTTGCCTCCCGGAATGCAACCGGCAGTCTTCGCGCCCACTCGGAAGGCTGCTTTGGGGAGGCTGGACTCCCCACGCGTGGCCCTTTTCGGGCCTAGCGTGGTAACAGGTACCACCCCCCAACCCCGGGCAGGTGGCGCTAGGGGCGTGGCCAGACCCAAGCCCGGGCCGGGAGGAGGGGCAGGGCCGGCGCGCAGGGAGCTGACCCCTGGCCACATGGCGGCCAGGGCCCCCAAACCCGACCAAGCTTGTCTCCCGGAATGCAACCGGCAGTCTTCGCGCCCACTCGGAAGGCTGCTTTGGGGAGGCTGGACTCCCCACGCGTGGCCCTTTTCGGGCCTAGCGTGGTAACAGGTACCACCCCCCAACCCCGGCCTGGTGGCGCTAGGGGCGTGGCCAGACCCAAGCCCGGGCCGGGAGGAGGGGCGGGGCCGGCGCGCAGGGAGCTGACCCCTGGCCACATGGCGGCCAGGGCCCCCAAACCCGACCAAGCTTGTCTCCCGGAATGCAACCGGCAGTCTTCGCGCCCACTCGGAAGGCTGCTTTGGGGAGGCTGGACTCCCCACGCGTGGCCCTTTTCGGGCCTAGCGTGGTAACAGGTACCACCCCCCAACCCCGGGCAGGTGGCGCTAGGGGCGTGGCCAGACCCAAGCCCGGGCCGGGAGGAGGGGCGGGGCCGGCGCGCAGGGAGCTGACCCCTGGCCACATGGCGGCCAGGGCCCCCAAACCCGACCAAGCTTGTCTCCCGGAATGCAACCGGCAGTCTTCGCGCCCACTTGGAAGGCTGCTTTGGGGAGGCTGGACTCCCCACGCGTGGCCCTTTTCGGGCCTAGCGTGGTAACAGGTACCACCCCCCAACCCCGGGCAGGTGGCGCTAGGGGCGTGGCCAGACCCAAGCCCGGGCCGGGAGGAGGGGCGGGGCCGGCGCGCAGGGAGCTGACCCCTGGCCACATGGCGGCCAGGGCCCCCAAACCCGACCAAGCTTGCCTCCCGGAATGCAACCGGCAGTCTTCGCGCCCACTTCGGAAGGCTGCTTTGGGGAGGCTGGACTCCCCACGCGTGGCCCTTTTCGGGCCTAGCGTGGTAACAGGTACCACCCCCCAACCCCGGGCCAGGTGGCGCTAGGGGCGTGGCCAGACCCAAGCCCGGGCCGGGAGGAGGGGCGGGGCCGGCGCGCAGGGAGCTGACCCCTGGCCACATGGCGGCCAGGGCCCCCAAACCCGACCAAGCTTGTCTCCCGGAATGCAACCGGCAGTCTTCGCGCCCACTCGGAAGGCTGCTTTGGGGAGGCTGGACTCCCCACGCGTGGCCCTTTTCGGGCCTAGCGTGGTAACAGGTACCACCCCCCAACCCCGGGCCAGTGGCGCTAGGGGCGTGGCCAGACCCAAGCCCGGGCCGGGAGGAGGGGCGGGGCCGGCGCGCGGGAGCTGACCCCTGGCCACATGGCGGCCAGGGCCCCCAAACCCGACCAAGCTTGTCTCCCGGAATGCAACCGGCAGTCTTCGCGCCCACTCGGAAGGCTGCTTTGGGGAGGCTGGACTCCCCACGCGTGGCCCTTTTCGGGCCTAGCGTGGTAACAGGTACCACCCCCCAACCCCGGGCAGGTGGCGCTAGGGGCGTGGCCAGACCCAAGCCCGGGCCGGGAGGAGGGGCGGGGCCGGCGCGCGGGAGCTGACCCCTGGCCACATGGCGGCCAGGGCCCCCAAACCCGACCAAGCTTGTCTCCCGGAATGCAACCGGCAGTCTTCGCGCCCACTCGGAAGGCTGCTTTGGGGAGGCTGGACTCCCCACGCGTGGCCCTTTTCGGGCCTCGCGTGGTAACAGGTACCACCCCCCAACCCCGGGCCAGTGGCGCTAGGGGCGTGGCCAGACCCAAGCCCGGGCCGGGAGGAGGGGCGGGGCTGGCGCGCAGGGAGCTGACCCCTGGCCACATGGCGGCCAGGGCCCCCAAACCCGACCAAGCTTGCCTCCCGGAATGCAACCGGCAGTCTTCGTGCCCACTCGGAAGGCTGCTTTGGGGAGGCTGGACTCCCCACGCGTGGCCCTTTTCGGGCCTAGCGTGGTAACAGGTACCACCCCCCAACCCCGGGCAGGTGGCGCTAGGGGCGTGGCCAGACCCAAGCCCGGGCCGGGAGGAGGGGCGGGGCCGGCGCGCAGGGAGCTGACCCCTGGCCACATGGCGGCCAGGGCCCCCAAACCCGACCAAGCTTGTCTCCCGGAATGCAACCGGCAGTCTTCGCGCCCACTCGGAAGGCTGCTTTGGGGAGGCTGGACTCCCCACGCGTGGCCCTTTTCGGGCCTAGCGTGGTAACAGGTACCACCCCCCAACCCCGGGCAGGTGGCGCTAGGGGCGTGGCCAGACCCAAGCCCGGGCCGGGAGGAGGGGCAGGGCCGGCGCGCAGGGAGCTGACCCCTGGCCACATGGCGGCCAGGGCCCCCAAACCCGACCAAGCTTGTCTCCCGGAATGCAACCGGCAGTCTTCGCGCCCACTTGGAAGGCTGCTTTGGGGAGGCTGGACTCCCCACGCGTGGCCCTTTTCGGGCCTAGCGTGGTAACAGGTACCACCCCCCAACCCCGGGCCGGTGGCGCTAGGGGCGTGGCCAGACCCAAGCCCGGGCCGGGAGGAGGGGCGGGGCCGGCGCGCAGGGAGCTGACCCCTGGCCACATGGCGGCCAGGGCCCCCAAACCCGACCAAGCTTGTCTCCCGGAATGCAACCGGCAGTCTTCACGCCCACTCGGAAGGCTGCTTTGGGGAGGCTGGACTCCCCACGCGTGGCCCTTTTCGGGCCTAGCGTGGTAACAGGTACCACCCCCCAACCCCGGGCAGGTGGCGCTAGGGGCGTGGCCAGACCCAAGCCCGGGCCGGGAGGAGGGGCGGGGCCGGCGCGCAGGGAGCTGACCCCTGGCCACATGGCGGCCAGGGCCCCCAAACCCGACCAAGCTTGTCTCCCGGAATGCAACCGGCAGTCTTCGCGCCCACTCGGAAGGCTGCTTTGGGGAGGCTGGACTCCCCACGCGTGGCCCTTTTCGGGCCTAGCGTGGTAACAGGTACCACCCCCCAACCCCGGGCAGGTGGCGCTAGGGGCGTGGCCAGACCCAAGCCCGGGCCGGGAGGAGGGGCGGGGCCGGCGCGCGGGAGCTGACCCCTGGCCACATGGCGGCCAGGGCCCCCAAACCCGACCAAGCTTGTCTCCCGGAATGCAACCGGCAGTCTTCGCGCCCACTTGGAAGGCTGCTTTGGGGAGGCTGGACTCCCCACGCGTGGCCCTTTTCGGGCCTAGCGTGGTAACAGGTACCACCCCCCAACCCCGGGCAGGTGGCGCTAGGGGCGTGGCCAGACCCAAGCCCGGGCCGGGAGGAGGGGCGGGGCCGGCGCGGTGGAGCTGACCCCTGGCCACATGGCGGCCAGGGCCCCCAAACCCGACCAAGCTTGTCTCCCGGAATGCAACCGGCAGTCTTCGCGCCCACTCGGAAGGCTGCTTTGGGGAGGCTGGACTCCCCACGCGTGGCCCTTTTCGGGCCTAGCGTGGTAACAGGTACCACCCCCCAACCCCGGGCTGGTGGCGCTAGGGGCGTGGCCAGACCCAAGCCCGGGCCGGGAGGAGGGGCGGGGCCGGCGCGCGTGTTGAGCTGACCCCTGGCCACATGGCGGCCAGGGCCCCCAAACCCGACCAAGCTTGTCTCCCGGAATGCAACCGGCAGTCTTCGCGCCCACTCGGAAGGCTGCTTTGGGGAGGCTGGACTCCCCACACGTGGCCCTTTTCGGGCCTCGCGTGGTAACAGGTACCACCCCCCAACCCCGGGCCGGTGGCGCTAGGGGCGTGGCCAGACCCAAGCCCGGGCCGGGAGGAGGGGCGGGGCCGGCGCGCAGGGAGCTGACCCCTGGCCACATGGCGGCCAGGGCCCCCAAACCCGACCAAGCTTGTCTCCCGGAATGCAACCGGCAGTCTTCGCGCCCACTCGGAAGGCTGCTTTGGGGAGGCTGGACTCCCCACGCGTGGCCCTTTTCGGGCCTCGCGTGGTAACAGGTACCACCCCCCAACCCCGGGCCGGTGGCGCTAGGGGCGTGGCCAGACCCAAGCCCGGGCCGGGAGGAGGGGCGGGGCCGGCGCGCAGGGAGCTGACCCCTGGCCACATGGCGGCCAGGGCCCCCAAACCCGACCAAGCTTGTCTCCCGGAATGCAACCGGCAGTCTTCGCGCCCACTCGGAAGGCTGCTTTGGGGAGGCTGGACTCCCCACGCGTGGCCCTTTTCGGGCCTCGCGTGGTAACAGGTACCACCCCCCAACCCCGGGCAGGTGGCGCTAGGGGCGTGGCCAGACCCAAGCCCGGGCCGGGAGGAGGGGCGGGGCCGGCGCGCGGCGAGCTGACCCCTGGCCACATGGCGGCCAGGGCCCCCAAACCCGACCAAGCTTGTCTCCCGGAATGCAACCGGCAGTCTTCGCGCCCACTCGGAAGGCTGCTTTGGGGAGGCTGGACTCCCCACGCGTGGCCCTTTTCGGGCCTAGCGTGGTAACAGGTACCACCCCCCAACCCCGGGCCGGTGGCGCTAGGGGCGTGGCCAGACCCAAGCCCGGGCCGGGAGGAGGGGCGGGGCCGGCGCGCGGCGAGCTGACCCCTGGCCACATGGCGGCCAGGGCCCCCAAACCCGACCAAGCTTGTCTCCTGGAATGCAACCGGCAGTCTTCGCGCCCACTCGGAAGGCTGCTTTGGGGAGGCTGGACTCCCCACGCGTGGCCCTTTTCGGGCCTAGCGTGGTAACAGGTACCACCCCCCAACCCCGGGCAGGTGGCGCTAGGGGCGTGGCCAGACCCAAGCCCGGGCCGGGAGGAGGGGCGGGGCCAGCGCGCTGGAGCTGACCCCTGGCCACATGGCGGCCAGGGCCCCCAAACCCGACCAAGCTTGTCTCCCGGAATGCAACCGGCAGTCTTCGCGCCCACTCGGAAGGCTGCTTTGGGGAGGCTGGACTCCCCACGCGTGGCCCTTTTCGGGCCTAGCGTGGTAACAGGTACCACCCCCCAACCCCGGGCAGGTGGCGCTAGGGGCGTGGCCAGACCCAAGCCCGGGCCGGGAGGAGGGGCGGGGCCGGCGCGCGGGGAGCTGACCCCTGGCCACATGGCGGCCAGGGCCCCCAAACCCGACCAAGCTTGTCTCCCGGAATGCAACCGGCAGTCTTCGCGCCCACTCGGAAGGCTGCTTTGGGGAGGCTGGACTCCCCACACGTGGCCCTTTTCGGGCCTAGCGTGGTAACAGGTACCACCCCCCAACCCCGGGCCGGTGGCGCTAGGGGCGTGGCCAGACCCAAGCCCGGGCCGGGAGGAGGGGCGGGGCCGGCGCGCGGGAGCTGACCCCTGGCCACATGGCGGCCAGGGCCCCCAAACCCGACCAAGCTTGTCTCCCGGAATGCAACCGGCAGTCTTCGCGCCCACTCGGAAGGCTGCTTTGGGGAGGCTGGACTCCCCACGCGTGGCCCTTTTCGGGCCTCGCGTGGTAACAGGTACCACCCCCCAACCCCGGGCAGGTGGCGCTAGGGGCGTGGCCAGACCCAAGCCCGGGCCGGGAGGAGGGGCAGGGCCGGCGCGCAGGGAGCTGACCCCTGGCCACATGGCGGCCAGGGCCCCCAAACCCGACCAAGCTTGTCTCCCGGAATGCAACCGGCAGTCTTCGCGCCCACTCGGAAGGCTGCTTTGGGGAGGCTGGACTCCCCACGCGTGGCCCTTTTCGGGCCTAGCGTGGTAACAGGTACCACCCCCCAACCCCGGGCGGTGGCGCTAGGGGCGTGGCCAGACCCAAGCCCGGGCCGGGAGGAGGGGCGGGGCCGGCGCGCGTGTTGAGCTGACCCCTGGCCACATGGCGGCCAGGGCCCCCAAACCCGACCAAGCTTGTCTCCCGGAATGCAACCGGCAGTCTTCGCGCCCACTCGGAAGGCTGCTTTGGGGAGGCTGGACTCCCCACGCGTGGCCCTTTTCGGGCCTAGCGTGGTAACAGGTACCACCCCCCAACCCCGGGCCAGTGGCGCTAGGGGCGTGGCCAGACCCAAGCCCGGGCCGGGAGGAGGGGCGGGGCCGGCGCGCAGGGAGCTGACCCCTGGCCACATGGCGGCCAGGGCCCCCAAACCCGACCAAGCTTGTCTCCCGGAATGCAACCGGCAGTCTTCGCGCCCACTCGGAAGGCTGCTTTGGGGAGGCTGGACTCCCCACGCGTGGCCCTTTTCGGGCCTAGCGTGGTAACAGGTACCACCCCCCAACCCCGGGCCAGTGGCGCTAGGGGCGTGGCCAGACCCAAGCCCGGGCCGGGAGGAGGGGCGGGGCCGGCGCGCAGGGAGCTGACCCCTGGCCACATGGCGGCCAGGGCCCCCAAACCCGACCAAGCTTGTCTCCCGGAATGCAACCAGCAGTCTTCGCGCCCACTTGAAGGCTGCTTTGGGGAGGCTGGACTCCCCACGCGTGGCCCTTTTCGGGCCTAGCGTGGTAACAGGTACCACCCCCCAACCCCGGGCTGGTGGCGCTAGGGGCGTGGCCAGACCCAAGCCCGGGCCGGGAGGAGGGGCGGGGCCGGCGCGCAGGGAGCTGACCCCTGGACACATGGCGGCCAGGGCCCCCAAACCCGACCAAGCTTGTCTCCCGGAATGCAACCGGCAGTCTTCGCGCCCACTTGGAAGGCTGCTTTGGGGAGGCTGGACTCCCCACGCGTGGCCCTTTTCGGGCCTAGCGTGGTAACAGGTACCACCCCCCAACCCCGGGCTGGTGGCGCTAGGGGCGTGGCCAGACCCAAGCCCGGGCCGGGAGGAGGGGCGGGGCCGGCATGCGGGGAGCTGACCCCTGGCCACATGGCGGCCAGGGCCCCCAAACCCGACCAAGCTTGTCTCCCGGAATGCAACCGGCAGTCTTCGCGCCCACTCGGAAGGCTGCTTTGGGGAGGCTGGACTCCCCACGCGTGGCCCTTTTCGGGCCTAGCGTGGTAACAGGTACCACCCCCCAACCCCGGGCCGGTGGCGCTAGGGGCGTGGCCAGACCCAAGCCCGGGCCGGGAGGAGGGGCGGGGCCGGCGCGCAGGGAGCTGACCCCTGGCCACATGGCGGCCAGGGCCCCCAAACCCGACCAAGCTTGTCTCCCGGAATGCAACCGGCAGTCTTCGCGCCCACTTGGAAGGCTGCTTTGGGGAGGCTGGACTCCCCACGCGTGGCCCTTTTCGGGCCTAGCGTGGTAACAGGTACCACCCCCCAACCCCGGGCAGGTGGCGCTAGGGGCGTGGCCAGACCCAAGCCCGGGCCGGGAGGAGGGGCGGGGCCGGCGCGTGTTGAGCTGACCCCTGGCCACATGGCGGCCAGGGCCCCCAAACCCGACCAAGCTTGTCTCCCGGAATGCAACCGGCAGTCTTCGCGCCCACTCGGAAGGCTGCTTTGGGGAGGCTGGACTCCCCACACGTGGCCCTTTTCGGGCCTAGCGTGGTAACAGGTACCACCCCCCAACCCCGGGCCAGTGGCGCTAGGGGCGTGGCCAGACCCAAGCCCGGGCCGGGAGGAGGGGCGGGGCCGGCGCGCAGGGAGCTGACCCCTGGCCACATGGCGGCCAGGGCCCCCAAACCCGACCAAGCTTGCCTCCCGGAATGCAACCGGCAGTCTTCGCGCCCACTCGGAAGGCTGCTTTGGGGAGGCTGGACTCCCCACGCGTGGCCCTTTTCGGGCCTAGCGTGGTAACAGGTACCACCCCCCAACCCCGGGCCAGTGGCGCTAGGGGCGTGGCCAGACCCAAGCCCGGGCCGGGAGGAGGGGCGGGGCCGGCGCGCAGGGAGCTGACCCCTGGCCACATGGCGGCCAGGGCCCCCAAACCCGACCAAGCTTGTCTCCCGGAATGCAACCGGCAGTCTTCGCGCCCACTCGGAAGGCTGCTTTGGGGAGGCTGGACTCCCCACGCGTGGCCCTTTTCGGGCCTAGCGTGGTAACAGGTACCACCCCCCAACCCCGGGCCAGGTGGCGCTAGGGGCGTGGCCAGACCCAAGCCCGGGCCGGGAGGAGGGGCGGGGCCGGCGCGCAGGGAGCTGACCCCTGGCCACATGGCGGCCAGGGCCCCCAAACCCGACCAAGCTTGTCTCCCGGAATGCAACCGGCAGTCTTCGCGCCCACTCGGAAGGCTGCTTTGGGGAGGATGGACTCCCCACGCGTGGCCCTTTTCGGGCCTAGCGTGGTAACAGGTACCACCCCCCAACCCCGGGCAGGTGGCGCTAGGGGCGTGGCCAGACCCAAGCCCGGGCCGGGAGGAGGGGCGGGGCCGGCGCGCAGGGAGCTGACCCCTGGCCACATGGCGGCCAGGGCCCCCAAACCCGACCAAGCTTGTCTCCCGGAATGCAACCGGCAGTCTTCGCGCCCACTCGGAAGGCTGCTTTGGGGAGGCTGGACTCCCCACGCGTGGCCCTTTTCGGGCCTAGCGTGGTAACAGGTACCACCCCCCAACCCCGGGCCGGTGGCGCTAGGGGCGTGGCCAGACCCAAGCCCGGGCCGGGAGGAGGGGCGGGGCCGGCGCGCAGGGAGCTGACCCCTGGCCACATGGCGGCCAGGGCCCCCAAACCCGACCAAGCTTGTCTCCCGGAATGCAACCGGCAGTCTTCGCGCCCACTCGGAAGGCTGCTTTGGGGAGGCTGGACTCCCCACGCGTGGCCCTTTTCGGGCCTCGCGTGGTAACAGGTACCACCCCCCAACCCCGGGCAGGTGGCGCTAGGGGCGTGGCCAGACCCAAGCCCGGGCCGGGAGGAGGGGCGGGGCCGGCGCGCAGGGAGCTGACCCCTGGCCACATGGCGGCCAGGGCCCCCAAACCCGACCAAGCTTGTCTCCCGGAATGCAACCGGCAGTCTTCGCGCCCACTCGGAAGGCTGCTTTGGGGAGGCTGGACTCCCCACGCGTGGCCCTTTTCGGGCCTAGCGTGGTAACAGGTACCACCCCCCAACCCCGGGCCGGTGGCGCTAGGGGCGTGGCCAGACCCAAGCCCGGGCCGGGAGGAGGGGCGGGGCCGGCGCGCAGGGAGCTGACCCCTGGCCACATGGCGGCCAGGGCCCCCAAACCCGACCAAGCTTGTCTCCCGGAATGCAACCGGCAGTCTTCGCGCCCACTCGGAAGGCTGCTTTGGGGAGGCTGGACTCCCCACGCGTGGCCCTTTTCGGGCCTAGCGTGGTAACAGGTACCACCCCCCAACCCCGGGCTGGTGGCGCTAGGGGCGTGGCCAGACCCAAGCCCGGGCCGGGAGGAGGGGCGGGGCCGGCGCGCAGGGAGCTGACCCCTGGCCACATGGCGGCCAGGGCCCCCAAACCCGACCAAGCTTGTCTCCCGGAATGCAACCGGCAGTCTTCGCGCCCACTTGGAAGGCTGCTTTGGGGAGGCTGGACTCCCCACGCGTGGCCCTTTTCGGGCCTAGCGTGGTAACAGGTACCACCCCCCAACCCCGGGCTGGTGGCGCTAGGGGCGTGGCCAGACCCAAGCCCGGGCCGGGAGGAGGGGCGGGGCCGGCGCGCAGGGAGCTGACCCCTGGCCACATGGCGGCCAGGGCCCCCAAACCCGACCAAGCTTGTCTCCCGGAATGCAACCGGCAGTCTTCGCGCCCACTCGGAAGGCTGCTTTGGGGAGGCTGGACTCCCCACGCGTGGCCCTTTTCGGGCCTCGCGTGGTAACAGGTACCACCCCCCAACCCCGGGCCAGTGGCGCTAGGGGCGTGGCCAGACCCAAGCCCGGGCCGGGAGGAGGGGCGGGGCCGGCGCGCAGGGAGCTGACCCCTGGCCACATGGCGGCCAGGGCCCCCAAACCCGACCAAGCTTGCTCCCGGAATGCAACCGGCAGTCTTCGCGCCCACTCGGAAGGCTGCTTTGGGGAGGCTGGACTCCCCACGCGTGGCCCTTTTCGGGCCTAGCGTGGTAACAGGTACCACCCCCCAACCCCGGGCAGGTGGCGCTAGGGGCGTGGCCAGACCCAAGCCCGGGCCGGGAGGAGGGGCGGGGCCGGCGCGCAGGGAGCTGACCCCTGGCCACATGGCGGCCAGGGCCCCCAAACCCGACCAAGCTTGTCTCCCGGAATGCAACCGGCAGTCTTCGCGCCCACTCGGAAGGCTGCTTTGGGGAGGCTGGACTCCCCACGCGTGGCCCTTTTCGGGCCTAGCGTGGTAACAGGTACCACCCCCCAACCCCGGGCCAGTGGCGCTAGGGGCGTGGACAGACCCAAGCCCGGGCCGGGAGGAGGGGCGGGGCCGGCGCGCAGGGAGCTGACCCCTGGCCACATGGCGGCCAGGGCCCCCAAACCCGACCAAGCTTGTCTCCCGGAATGCAACGGGCAGTCTTCGCGCCCACTGGGAAGGCTGCTTTGGGGAGGCTGGACTCCCCACGCGTGGCCCTTTTCGGGCCTGGCGTGGTAACAGGTACCACCCCCCAACACTGGGCTGGTGACGCTAGGGGCGTGGCCAGACCCAAGCCCGGGCCGGGAGGAGGGGCGGGGCCGGCGCGCAGGGAGCTGACCCCTGGACACATGGCGGCCAGGGCCCCCAAACCCGACCAAGCTTGTCTCCCGGAATGCAACCGGCAGTCTTCGCGCCCACTTGGAAGGCTGCTTTGGGGAGGATGGACTCCCCACGCGTGGCCCTTTTCGGGCCTAGCGTGGTAACAGGTACCACCCCCCAACCCCGGGCTGGTGGCGCTAGGGGCGTGGCCAGACCCAAGCCCGGGCCGGGAGGAGGGGCGGGGCCGGCATGGGGGGAGCTGACCCCTGGCCACATGGCGGCCAGGGCCCCCAAACCCGACCAAGCTTGTCTCCCGGAATGCAACCGGCAGTCTTCGCGCCCACTCGGAAGGCTGCTTTGGGGAGGCTGGACTACCCACGCGTGGCCCTTTTCGGGCCTCGCGTGGTAACAGCTACCACCCCCCAACCCCGGGCTGGTGGCGCTAGGGGCGTGGCCAGAGCCAAGCCCGGGCCGGGAGGAGGGGCGGGGCCGGCGCGCAGGGAGCTGACCCCTGGCCACATGGCGGCCAGGGCCCCCAAACCCGACCAAGCTTGTCTCCCGGAATGCAACCGGCAGTCTTCGCGCCCACTTGGAAGGCTGCTTTGGGGAGGATGGACTCCCCACGCGTGGCCCTTTTCGGGCCTAGCGTGGTAACAGGTACCACCCCCCAACCCCGGGCTGGTGGCGCTAGGGGCGTGGCCAGACCCAAGCCCGGGCCGGGAGGAGGGGCGGGGCCGGCGCGCGGGGAGCTGACCCCTGGCCACATGGCGGCCAGGGCCCCCAAACCCGACCAAGCTTGTCTCCCGGAATGCAACCGGCAGTCTTCGCGCCCACTCGGAAGGCTGCTTTGGGGAGGCTGGACTACCCACGCGTGGCCCTTTTCGGGCCTCGCGTGGTAACAGCTACCACCCCCCAACCCCGGGCTGGTGGCGCTAGGGGCGTGGCCAGAGCCAAGCCCGGGCCGGGAGGAGGGGCGGGGCCGGCGCGCAGGGAGCTGACCCCTGGCCACATGGCGGCCAGGGCCCCCAAACCCGACCAAGCTTGTCTCCCGGAATGCAACCGGCAGTCTTTGCGCCCACTTGGAAGGCTGCTTTGGGGAGGCTGGACTCCCCACGCGTGGCCCTTTTCGGGCCTCGCGTGGTAACAGGTACCACCCCCCAACCCCGGGCCAGTGGCGCTAGGGGCGTGGCCAGACCCAAGCCCGGGCCGGGAGGAGGGGCGGGGCCGGCGCGCAGGGAGCTGACCCCTGGACACATGGCGGCCAGGGCCCCCAAACCCGACCAAGCTTGTCTCCCGGAATGCAACCTGCAGTCTTCACGCCCACTCGGAAGGCTGCTTTGGGGAGGCTGGACTCCCCACGCGTGGCCCTTTTCGGGCCTAGCGTGGTAACAGGTACCACCCCCCAACCCCGGGCCAGTGGCGCTAGGGGCGTGGCCAGACCCAAGCCCGGGCCGGGAGGAGGGGCGGGGCCGGCCCGCAGGGAGCTGACCCCTGGCCACATGGCGGCCAGGGCCCCCAAACCCGACCAAGTTTGTCTCCCGGAATGCAACCGGCAGTCTTCGCGCCCACTCGGAAGGCTGCTTTGGGGAGGCTGGACTCCCCACGCGTGGCCCTTTTCGGGCCTCGCGTGGTAACAGGTTCCTCCTAAACCCCCCTCCCCCCTTCACACACACACACTTACACACACACTCATATACACACACTAATAGGATGAGATTACCAAAGAACAATAAAGATAGGTCATCAAGGACTCACTCATATATTATTAGATGGAACATAAAGAACAAGAACTCATTAGCAAGGTATGAGAGATTTCTCTGCAACACCCCCAAAATCGTTACACACCTCAATTGAGGAGATGACATCGAAATAGTTGTAGAAGGTAATCAAGAACTTACATGTAATTTTTACATATTGTCTACTCAACACTATGTCAGACACCTAATGTTTGCCTGGATTTAACCTGTAATTTATGCTTGGTTGATTGTTCCTTTTTTGAACCTGTCACTGATACTGTCTAAACCCAAAGGTGTGGAAGAATTGAACTTTTTCTTTTTTTTTTTTTTAACATATTGTTCACTCAACACTATACCAATTAACCCCATAACATTGTATATCGACGCTGAAGTTTTGTTGGGGGTTTTAACTGACCGGAACTTTGCTCTGTTGGCTCTACCTTCAGACCAGAGAGGGTCTCCCCAAGAGGCCACTGAACTTGTCTGGACAATGAGACGCTGGACTTTATGCTAAGTACATGCTCACAATGTAGGAATTTCAACTGAACTTGAACTGTTGTGCAGCAAGATGGAGCAATCCACTATGGGAGGAGGGGTGTGGGAGGGGCGGGGGGACTCCCCAATGCTTATAAAACTGTTTCACATAATACAATGATAATAAAATAAAAAAAAGAAAATATTTATCTCACTTAAATCAAAATGTCAGGTGTTGAAATCTCTACTTGAATATTCACTGCTTGCGATGGACCAGCTCAGCCGGGTGCAATCAGTCCGATGGGAACAGGACCCCGGGAACGGTGGGCAAGGATTTGGCGAATGACAAACAGACACGACAATTCTAGGCAGTTATATCTGAGTGCATTTTCCAAAAGCAAGGCATCAGTTTATATACAATAGATTATTGCAAAGGAACTTTTTTTTTCTTATTTACTTGGTTACATTTTTACAAACAATTATTCCAGGAAGGTAAATGGGGCTGTTGAGAAAAGATTGTTCTCTAGTAGCCTGGTGACAGACTGCAGTTGCTATTTCTTGTGTACCCAGTTTGGCACCAGCTGCAGTTTTAATCATTAAGCAGATAGCTCTCATTTTGTTTTGTGCCTTACACTGGTTTTAATATTAACTTGCCTATATTTCTAGTTTTTCTTCTTCTATGGCTTTTTAAGCTATAAATTTCTACTATAATCTTCCTTTTAGGAATTCTCAAAAATAGTCCCAGGTAGGTTTACTAAAGCTAGTGACTTCATAGTTTTTACCTCATACTGCACGTTATTCTTGTCCAGTCTCCTGTCAGAAGGCTTCATTGAACTATAAAGGAACATTGAGCCTTTGCCCCACATAAATTGTATTATTCCTGCCATCAAGATAAGAGCAAAAAGAGTACAGCCAGGAATGCCAATACCACTAGAGATGCAGCGGAATCCAAGAGGTACCCTTCCTTGAAGCTTCCATATCATCCAGGCGATTTCTCAAGCAGGCTCCACTGGAGGTGGCATGGCAATTTTCAGACAAGGTGTGGTAGCTTATTAGTTCATGTCCCAGCAGCTCTACTTCCCTTCCTGCTGCCTGCTTGTGGCCTGGGAATGCAGTAGAGTATGGCTCAAACCTTGGGACCATGCACACATGTGGGAAATCTATGCTGAACAATCCTGGCTCCTGGCTTTGCATCATCTCAGGTCTAGCCGATGCTGCCACTTGGGGAGTTGAACCAGCAGATGGAAGATCTTCCACTCTTTCATTATCTCTGAAATCTGACTTTCTAACAGCAGGTAAATAAAGCTTTTTATAAAATAATTTTTCTGTGATGCACTCTGATGTATTTATAAATCACTGTGATGTTGGAATCATGTGAAGCCAAACTGTGTACATGCATTAAATATGCATTTAAATAACTTTAAATGGCTAAACTAATATATACATTTACTCAATGTAAATTTTGAAAAGTTTACTGACAAGTACACTTTTAGCCAAGTATGATGAGTCTCTATATAAAGTCCAATAAAAAAAAAAAAACAGAAACAAATTTGTGTTGTTCTCAGTGCTGACTGAATGGCTATGCTAATTCTCAACTCTAATTGATAAGTATGCCTGTGGCTCTGATTGAATGTATTCGATACCATTACTGCTGTAGAATCAGTCAGCACCCAGCTGGGCCACTGGACACTGCCCTGCTCACATCTTACCATTGATGCTGAACAAGCAAGGCAGTGGCCCAATGATGGCCAGTCAAGTGAAAGGCCAGGGTCAGGTTGGGGGGCAATTGATGAGATCCATGACACTGATGGAATTAGAAGCACAGACATCCTGTTCTGGATGTGGACTCCATGAGGAATGATACTACGTGAGCATATGGAAAGGTTTTTGTTGCTACCAAATAGGAGCCTTGAGACAATACACTTTGATTCTAAAAAGCGACATCACTTTGCTTAGAATTAATCCTACAAAATAAACAAGATTCATTTAAAGAGATCATGTCACAGACAACAACCTCACTGTGCATTAGGACACTTATAATCAGATACTTTGTAAATGTAACTGTAAGCAGCAGTCAAGTGAATGATTTCCTTACCACAGCCTCTGCCCCTTTTAGGTGCATGACTGTCTCTGCCAGTGCCACTGCAAGGTGCCAGTGAGTCCAACACCCAGTAGCAACACCAGTCACTACATGTGCAAGCCTGCTCAGTTGCCATTCCCTTCACTTCAAGCCCACTCACCCCACATACCACTCCAGGCTCATAGAGGTTGTATCCGCATGCCTAACCATCCTAACCTGCGTGCTAGCCCTTCCAAAGCCAGCTGGGCTGTGCTGTCGCACAGTGAGTTCCAGCATGCCGCCTCCTACAAGCCCACTGCACCAGGGCCACATGGTCGCAGCCAGACATTAATGTGAAAAACATTAAAAGACACGAAGAAGAATACCATACAATGTACAAAGGATCCATTCACCAAGAAGAAATCACCGTAATAAATGTATATGAACTTATCTGGACAATAAGACACTGGACTTTATGCTAGGTATGTGCTTGCAAGGATGGAATCTCAACTAAACTTGAACTGTGGTTATGTAGCAAGGTGGAGGAATCCACCATGGGGGGAGGGGTATGGGAGGGATGGTGGGAATCCCCAGTGCCTATAAAACTGTATCACATAATACAATGTTAACAACAATAATAAATAAATAAATAAATAAATAAATAAATAAATAAATAAATAAATGTATATGCACCACATGCCAAACCATCTGGCTGTGTGAAACAAACATTAATGGATTTAAAGGGAGAAATAGAATCCAATACAATCATAGTGGGTGTTGTTAATACCACATTAACATCAATGGACAGATTAAAACATAAATTAATTAAAAAACAGAAACTCAGCAAAGAAACAACACAACTCACCCAAACCCTAGAAAAAATAGACTTAATTGATTTCTACTGAGCCTTTAATTCTACAGAAGAGAATAAAATAAATAGACCATTTTATAGGCCACAAAACAAGTATCACCAAATTTTAAAAAATCAACATTAAACCACGCATCTTCTCAGACCATCATGGAATGAGGTGAAAGACCAAGAAGCCAAAAAATTTAGGAAAACTTGCAAATACATGGAGACTGAATCATATGTTACTAAATGAGCAATGGGTTAGAGAGAAAATCAAAGAGGGAATTTAAAAACCCTAACACAAATGAAAGTTTCAACACAACATATCAAAACATACTGGAAACAGTTAAGGAAATGGAAAGAGCAATGTCCATCTCAGTGCTTGTGTTAAGAAACTAGAAAAGCATCAAGTAAATCAGTTAATCTTACAATTGAAGAAAATAGAAAAACAACAGCAAAGCATTCTCAAGATCACTAGAAAAAAGAAATAATCAAACTAAGGGAGGAAATAAACAAAATACAGACCTATGGCGACAGGCATGAAGTAAAAAGACAGAGATCCAAGGGAGGTCTCACACAGTGATTATTCAAGGAGAGATATTGGCCAAATATGATCCACAGTTTGCCAATTATCACAACACAATCTTGCCTCTAGACAAGATTCATCCTTCAAATCTGGGTCTTTATCATTACAACTGCCATGTGCATTAGTTGATATCTGTGATTCCAATAAAATTCTGTAACAAAATGTGAAATTTTGAGATTCTAAAAATCTCTATTAGATAAATGTGTAAATGAACAAAATGGTATATTAAACAAGTGTTACACACTGAACATTTATTACCAACATTAAATCTGAAAGCAGCATTCACATCTCCCACCTCAAAACAAAGGGAGACCATATACAACTTGCATCTTAATCATTTTAGCAACAAATAACCTCTATGCTGAGATAAAGTGAAACTCCACATTTATTAAACACTTGCAGACTTTAAAAGTATGTTTCCACATCCATTGACCGTTTACAATGTTTTGCATTTGTGCTCATGCTAATGCTTGTGTCATTCACTTTGTAAGCTCTGACAGACCATAATAACAGGTTTATGGTAGCTTGTCTTTCTGTTTACATGCTTTTGTAGTTCTGAGGTCCATGACTATGCCAACGATTGACATCAGAAAAGTGATTTTTCATTCAAGGCAGTGAGTTTGCTCATTTCTGTGAATATGCCAGTTATTGAAACATGTATGCTTTCCACTGTGCTCAAAATGTTTGTGTATCAATTTTAACACACATGAATACATTCATGCTTTTCCATGTGAATTCTGTTTAATAAAGCTTGACTGCTAGCAACAGGGTTTTCCACTTGCACATTCATGATGTTCTTATCCTGTGTGGATTCTGTGAAGTTGAATGACCTGTCTCCTAAGTAAAGGCTTTAAAATACACTTTACATAAAACCTGGGTGTACAATCTAAAGTCTGATAAGATTTGGATACTAGGTAAAAGCTTTTATTATTATATTTTGACAATCTTTACATAGTTAATTAGGGTAAAAAGGTTCAAGGGCTGGAAGAAAGTGGGTAAGACTATTATTTTCACATTGTTTCCTTCATGTTTAAAGGGGGGTATTAAGGGAGAAGGCCCACCCAATTTCCCACTTTCCCCAATTCCTGGATATAGGGCATACCCCAAGGATCTTGCTTAAGTGGTTTTGATGGTTCAACAGTTATGAATCGCTACCATTCTTGCCACTCTAAGTACTATGAGATCTTTGAAGAATCCACCGGTTGACATAATCCATCACAGAGTCTCTGGCCCATATTTCACTGCCAACATAGAGCTGAGATGGTTGATTGACCTGTCCTGTGCTCTGTCTTTCCTTGGTTAGGGTTCTGGGTACAGTATTTCATTTGGGGAAATCTCCAAAGAAACTTTGCCTGAGGTGTTCTCAGACCAGAATCTTGTATGTACTAGCAGGTACAGGGCTGGTCCCAGTCCATCACCCTGATTAGCTGGTGGTTGCAATTGCTGGGTTTGTTCTGTTTCCAGCACTGTTTCTACTGGAACCAATGGGTGTTGCAGTCCAGCCTGGTTCTGCCAAGCACATACTCGGGCCTCATAGAAACCAGTGGGAGCTGCAGCCTAGCTGGAGTGACCCACAATAACCCCTACCAGGCCTACCCCTACCAGGCCTGCCCACTTCACTGGTTTGCCAGTATGTGTAGCAGTAATCCAGTCTGTCCCACACCCCATTTGGTTCTTGTACATGTCAGTGGGTATTAAAGCTTTGTTCCCTCTAACCAGTTCGACTATGCAGCCCACACAAATGCTGTTGGGTATCTGTCTAGCCACCCCAGCCCCTGTCCTAGATTTCATCCCCTCCCATGCAAGTGGTAACGCAAAAGGGAGGAGCCCACTATTTCCCTTCCAGGCCTCTCCAACTCCCGGAATGTGCACTCTCCAGGTAGTTCTGTGGTTTGACTTGACAGAAAAAAATCCCAGTACCAGCTACTCACTACAATCATCAGGTTTTTCCCCAGTGTGGATTCTCTGATGCCTAATGAGAGATAATTGCTGATGAAAGGCTTTTCCTCACTCAGTGAATTCATACAGATTCTCTACACCTTGAAGGATATGATCTCTAACGAGTTCTGACTTCTGGTCCATGTTTTCTTTACATTCATTGAACACATACAACTTTTCTCCTGTGTCTGTTCTCTGTTTGGTGGTAAGGTCAGAGGTACAATAGCCAACATGAGTTGCTTCTCCCACACTGACAGGTTGCTTATTACATGGGTCTTTGGTATAAACTTGCTCACACATAAGGACTATCTTCTCCGCACTGAAAGTTTTCTCTTTCCCATTGTGTTCAAAGGACTGCTGACAAATGTGGATCTTCTCAAGACGACTGAGATTTTTCTCACTCTCGAGGTTGTTCTGAGGGACATTAGAATCATGCTTCTGTTCAAATGACACTTCATCAGGATTTCTGTGGGATAAGAGAATTAAAAAAAAAAAAACAAAAAACAAAACTATGGGGTCATTTCCTCTCTCCTTTCAAAAGGCATCCGATCTCTGAGCCCCTTCTGAGAGTTGCTTTTCCCACCCCTCTTCCAAGTTCAACTGGTCAATTACTAAATAATAATTTTTTCTACAACTGGTTTTCAGTTTCTGTTTCAATACTAAGATCAGTAAAGAACCACTGAGCTTTCCTGGTAACATTTCATTTGGTGCACAATATTGGACTTCAAAAAGAATTTTGGTGCTTATACAAGACCTATGATGGTAGACAGGAAAGAGAAGACTCCACAAGGTTTTTATTGAACCTATATAAATGACTTTAGGTACCACATGCCTCTGAAAAAATATGAACACACCCACGTACCCACATACTCCCCAGCCACTGCTTAAAGCTCAAGCTCCAGATGGATTGTACTTGGATAGGCCACAGCACACACCAGCATGAAGTGGAAATGGGGGAAGCCTAGACTGAGCCAGGCTGCAACACATGCTGCTGGAAAATGAGTTGAGGCAAACCATGGCAGACAGAGAGATGTTGGTGCTGGACTCATGACCAATGCGTGAGATCCAGTGGGGCCCTGGTAGTCTTGTCTGGGCCTTTGGGCACAGCTGTGTGATGAGTCCAGTTTATCAACCCCAGTAGCTGAATGTGTTGCCTGGTCTAGGTCCTTGCTGGCCAGTGCAATGGGTCCTGGGTCTGTGAGTCCTGGGAGTAGAGCGTGTGGCAGTCCTTGGGTCCCCTGGCTTGGATATTTCACATGACTGCATGGTGGTGCTAGCTCAGTGAGTGCTGAGGGTAGGGCTCTACTGGGGCAGGATCGACTGGCTCAGGTCTTGTAAAGAACTGGTACTCTTCAGTTGAAAAGGAGTATTGGACAATTGGTCTGGATCCACCTGGAAATTGAAGCCCACTGAGGCCTGGAAAGCACATCTGGACCACCCAATAGAAAGAAGGAGAGAACAGATTGAATAACTACCCAAGCCAAATGATGAAAGCAAATATCTGGGTGAAATGAGACTCTAAGGTCAACCATGTCAGCCAATGAACATTGAAAGGGTTCCCTCTTGCTTGAATCAGTGATATGGACCTCATTTCAGAACCAGCTAGACAGAAACCTTGGAGTCTGTGCCACATTGACATCCTGGTTTGGTCTCACTGGTCCAGTATCTATCCTTAAGTGCTAGGATGGTTGCGAGGCCTGGTGTAGCTTCTCTGAATATCAATTAACCCTGACCTAAAACAGGAAGGAAAATAGAAAATTTGAACATGATCACACCAATTTCTCTTTAATCATCTAATACATGCACACACAGACACATTGAGTGCAATTAAATCACACAGAGTGCAATTAAATCACACACACACACACACACACACACACACACACACACACTACACAGAAACCCATCTCATGAAAAAATTATGAAGTTGTGTTCACCCAGTCCCACTCACCTCATGATGTTGGAGGTGGGTGGAGCCTAGGCCTGCCTTGTTCCCAACATATCTCCTCCCAGTATACTCACCAGGAACAGTGAAGCCTTTTCAATCAAAGCAGGCCAAGGACCAGCTCATCCCATGGTCATAGTGGCTGAACCTGGGATACCAAGCATGGACTCCATTCTGACTTTGGTCCTCCCAGGAACAACAAGGGTACTTGAGGACAGTAAAATGTGTAGTTTCTACTCAATACCAGTTGATCACATTCAGGAGGTGGATACAGAAACTGGATCTCAAAGTCATTGTTTTAATTTATCTTTTTGGAGATAGAGAAATTTTATTTGCAAAGTGGTCATGTGAGCAGGGGAAGAGGAAAATACTTCTTGAGAGAAAACTAGGTGGTGGTGTGCTTCTTGAAATTAGGGACACCCAGTTAGTAACTCTTGATTGTTGTTCCAACTCTTAGTTACTGAAGCAAGATGTATAACTGGAAAAAAGGACCCACTCCTCTGTTTTCTCCCAATTCCTGTGAATCCCGTCCTTTTACCTGACTCCACACTCCTACTCCTCTATGCTAAGTTAAAAGAATCACTGAGCTTTCCTGGTAACATTTGGTTTCGTGCACAATATGGGACTTGAGAAAGACGGCTGGCTCTTATAAAAGAGCTATGTGGCTGGACTTAGCAAAGAGAAGACTCCACAAGGTTTATACTAAACCTGTGGAAATGATCCTTGGCACATCATGCCTCTGCATAAATATGAACACACCCACCCACCCACCTAATCTCCAGTCACTGTCTAGCTCCAGCTAAACCTCCAGACTGATTGCACATTAGGAGGGAGTGAGAGGGTGGAGATAAAAAGTATAACTCTTCAGGATTTTAGAGTCTTTAATCACCAGCTACCTATTTTTATTTTTGCTCTCACATCAATTTTCATTTTAGAAGCAAGTCTCTGGATCCTTAGAAAACTGTGGGAGAATTGACAGAAGAGGCCAATTTTCTGCATGATTTGAAACTCTTTCAGTGGATCCTGAACCCCAACTACCTGACATGGGACCAAAGTTCTGGGCTCCTTCTTCGTGCTTCACATAGGTTTATCCTCATTGGAGGAGGGATGAGAGTCCAGGCACCAGCAAATACTCACATTGGTTTGAGTTTTAATTGTTAAGATGCATTTATATTTACAGGAAATTCAGATATACAGAGAGGATGTGAGACACACAGGAAGATCATCCACATGCTGATTCACTTCCCAAAAATCCACAACTGCCAGAGCTGAGCTGCTTCAAAACCAAGAACTAGGAGCTTCTTCTGGGTCTCTCATGCTGGTGTATAGTCATAAGTATGTGGGGTGTCCTCAACAGCTTTCCCAGGCCACAGGCTGCTGAGGGCCGTGCAGTGGGTGTGAAAGACAAGAAGCTGTGAAGAGAACTTTCCCATTGCAGACAAGGCTGCAAGGAATTTCGCGCTGCATGGCAAGGCCCAGCTGGATGTCTCTACAACTGTAGAGACTCTACTCTACAAAGCAGTTCCACCTCCCTTTGCATAGACACTGGACAAGCCCACAGAGATTTCTGCAATTAGGCATTGTCTGCCACTGTGGAGATGTTTCTACGATTAGTGTGAGCTTGGAAGGTGATGTTATTGATAATGTCTTAGCAAAAGAGCCTTTTACTATTCCTGCTCCCTTAGCTGCCCCTATGATCATATGAAAGTCAAGGGTGTTAAGTCCCTATATGTTCCAGCAACCTATGCTTAGTGTTGTCCTCCCACATTGAACATATACTAATCAATGATATTAAATCATTAGGTATAGCAAAAATCTATTCTTTCCCTCTTTCTTTAATTTTTAGGTACCTCCTTCTGTGATGCACTTCCTCCCTGAATTGAATCAAGACTAAGTTGGAGCATCAGAATTGTAATAGGAATGTGTTACTGATTGACATCTATTGAGAACTTCCTGAGCAGAGGATTAGGACAGCTGATACCCTGCCTCAAGTTGAAACAATTGGTATTACTATCCTTAGGAATGCCCGCTTGACCAGGTGTGAAAAGTAGGTGTCAGAGTTTGTGAAGGCTTCTGTATAAATAAAGAGGACAGCTTTCTTGTATTGCCCATTATCATCCTAAAACTGTAATAGTCCATTTATTTTCTATGCCTACTCCAGGTGTCCTTCTTCCTAAGTTTTGAATTTGGCTCAGCTGGACTCTAGCAATGGCCAGAGAGCTGGATGCTAACTGGGGCTGCCAGGGCACAAATCAGTGTCCATAGATTTTCTCAGTGCATGCCAGACGAAGGCCAGCTACTAGGCTACCATGCCATGCCCTCAGGTTTGATCTTTTGAAATGACTTTTGTAGATGACACCCTTTACACTTCATACGTTAGTTCATTGGCTTTCTACCTCTGAGGGTTGAACGGGTATAGATTGGCCCATGCATATTTGAAACTGAGTAGTAGCAGCTATTTCCTAGCCGGTTAAGAGACAACCAATGGGAAGTGTCTTACCCACAGGTTCCACAGACAAGGAATGCTCAGGGGACACTTAAAAATCTGAGACCCTTCTGAAGAATATTGATGTCTCCATTCAAGAGGCACACCATCTCCTGGCTCTCTCCCAGGAAATGCTATTAGATTCCCTCTGCTTTCTACATTCACCTGGGCACTTTCCAAATAAAACTACTGTCTGCAAATGAAAATGAAAAAGTAGAAGAATGAAATCCTATTTGTCAAGTCTCATTTTTGTACAATTTCCCTTTCATATGTGCTGCAATTGTGGCCAGAAATAATGCTAAGCATCTTTGTGGCAATGCAACTCCCTTTTCAGTTATTATATAATTTTTCTGATTACAACTTACCTGAAGATTATTTCTTTACCTTTCTGATTAACTCCAAGATGCTCATTCTTTCCATGGGGACCTGAAATGAGGAAAAGAGTAACCATATGTATGAATCACATCTAAATGTTTCTTTTCAAAAAGTCAAGTGAAGTCAATAAGATTTGTGGCCATTCTAGATAAAGCGTATTTTCATATTAGTAAAATGTGGACATTTATGAACATTATTAAATAGGTATTACATCTCATCTATTAATGCCTTAACATAATACCCATTTTTAATTAAAATTTTCAATTACATGACATTGTATATTAAACTTAAAGTGGGATATGAGAGAAAATATGGCATAAAAATTTAAAATAAGGCTTGGGGTATCTTATATCACATCTCAACACTAGTTTATCTTTTCCTGGCTACTCTTGCTTCTAATACAACCCCCTAAAATGTATCTTGGGAGGTGGCAGATGTGATTCAAGTGTTTGGCATCATGAAAAGACCCATATATACTTCTAGATTTATGGTGACAGGCTGGAGAATTGCTAGAATAAACCTATACATGGAGACTAAAGAATGTCTGTGTCTCACCAGCTGTACTTCTGAAAGAAACTCAAAGTAAAAATCAAATATAATTCCAGTCAACATTTACGGAAAGAAGTATCAACTTCCCTGCTGACCTACCTGGAAGTCTCTGCTTGACAGATTTCTCCACTGTCCATGGTGCTGACTCTTGCTCCAACTTGAAGATCACATCAGGCTTTGTCATGGAGTACCCTGTTAATGGAGAATGATGCAGATTTTCCGAAATCATCACTAGTTCTACCAACTACTACACTTTCAAACTCTTCTTTCATTAGCAAACATACAGAAGTGTTCTTTAAGATATGACAGAGTTTCACTCACCCGCAGACAGCAGATTGTTATAGGTCTCAAGCATCACCTCCCTGTACAGGGTGCGCTGAGTATTGTCCATTGTCTGCCATTCTTCCTGGGTAAAGTCCACAGCCACATCTTCAAATGACACCAACACCTGTAACAGCAGAAAAAACAGAGGAAGTATATGTTGTTAAGGTCACAAGGAGCTTGAAAGATAAAAGCTGCCAAATCAAACAACATATGGAACTTTCTGTGTCCTGGTATTTGACAAATTATTAAGAGTAATATAGAAGGTGGCCTATCCACCTTGCCTTGAACATTCTGTTATTCCATATGACACCAGTTCTATTCCCGACATCTCCATTTTCCTTCCAGCTCTCTGCTTGTGGCCTGAGAAAGTAGTCAAGGATGGACCAAAGCTTTGATAATCAAAACCCGAGTGGGAGACCTGGAGGAAGTTTCCAGCTCCTGGTTTCTGATTGGCACAGCTCCGGCCCTTTTGGTCATTTGGGAAATGAATCATCAGACAGGAGATCTTCCTCACTGTCTCTCCTCCTGTCTCTATAACTGACTTTGCTATAAAAATAAGTCTTAAAAAAGAGTGATATAGAAGCCATAATAATCCAAAAAAGCTCATATTATAAGTACAATCTCTAGGGAAAAAACAAAAAACAAAACAAACAAAAAACCCCAACCCCCCCCCCAAAAAAAAGACCTAACGTTACCTAATAAAATATGACTTCCATTTAGATTTGCAATTTTTTGTTTCCCTTCTTTTGAAACAAGATTTATTTGAAAACCAGTGATAGAGTAATTGGGAAAGGGGCCTGGCACAATAGCCTAGAGGTGAAAGCCCTCACCTTTTATGCACCAGGATGTCATACAAGTGCCAATGTGCATCCTGGCTAATCTGCTTCCTAGGCAGCACCCTGCCTGTGGTGTGCAAATGTGGTAAAGGACAGCCAAACGCCTTGGGACCCTGATCCTGTGTGGTGGGTCCTGAAGAACCTCCAGGTTTCTGATCAGGCCAGCTCCTTCCTTTGCGACTCTTTGGGAGTGAGAGCAGATGGAAAATTTTTGTATCCCCGTAATTCTGTATATCTGCTTTTCCAAAAAAAAAAAAAAATTTAAAGATCATATATATATGTGTGTGTGTGTGTGTGTGTGTGTGTGTGTGTGTGTGTGTGTGTGTGTGTGAATTTTCTAAGTTTATTGTGGTGGTTGTTTACATATGTGATCAGGGTGAGAAATTTCTAGGGTTAGGGAAAACTTGATCTGACCATTGTTTCCAAAATTTCTATTTCTTCTTCCTATGGAACTGGTTCATAGCCTGGTTGGTCATTTCCCAATCTAGTTCCCTGCTTGTGGCCTTGGGACACAGCCAGTGGAGGCCCAAATCTGAAAGAAGTTCCTGGTTTCAGATCAGCTCAGCTCTGGAGGCTCCAGCCATTGCAGCCACTTTGGGATTATACCACTGGATGGAAGATCTATCTCTCCTCCCCTCTGTAAATCTCAATTTCCAATCAAAATAAATGAAAAAACACATTTAACAAATTGTACCATAACAATGGCATTATAGGTTGATTTGTAGTCATCAAGATTTCACTCCTCTGCACACACTACAGCACATTCATTATGGACTGCTTTTAAGAATTATTACTCCAGAGTAAACAATGTTGTGACACTGAAAATGTTATTAAGTTAAACTCATGGTAGAGTTACAGCACAATTCTTATTTAATTTGTGCATCAGCCACAAATCAAATCAGCATGTATTACAGTACAAGTATGATTGTCAACTTAAATGCTACCTGGTGGGCATGACTAACAGCCTACCTGCTTATGTCCTGAGGCATGGCTTAGAGCCGTGTGTGCAGTACTTGATGTATGACTTGATTGGATTTCTAAAGGGATAGACATGCCTTCTAGTCAATTACAGTGTCATTGTTTTGTGGGAGGGCTGTCCAGGACTGCCCTTCTGCTGTCTTCTTTCCTAGTGCATATGATTTGTGTTCACTTTACAAGAAATGGACATGCTCCCTCAGATTGTCCCTGGTGGTTCTTGCAGCCCAAGAACACTGACACCTCATCCACTTGGTGGTCTCAGGAATGTTGGCAGGAAAATCCTGAGACTCAAAAGCAATAAAAACAGATACCAAAATGGACAAAGAACTAAAAATGTTTCTACAAGGAAGATAACCAAAAGGTTAATTAATTAACACAAAAAGATTTTCAGCATGATTGATCATTCAGTGAATGAAAATGGCAACCACAATGATATACCACTTTATATCCATTGCAATGTCATTCATTAAAACAACCCAGGCAAGGATGGTTCATGCTGCCTTCAAGCAGCCAGACCCTGTTCTGTCCTTTCAACCAGCAAAATGCAGCCAGCGGGACTCAAGTTCCTTTGGTGCACACGCCAAGGCCAGGATGGCTCAAGCTGCCTATAAGCAACCAGATCATGCTGTGCCTCTCACTTAAGCCAAGGTTGGACAGTGTGGTCCAGGGTCCAGTTTGACACCTAGCCCAGATCAGAAAGGCTCAAGCTGCCTTTAAGCAGCCAGGCTGGACTATTCCATTCCCACCACCAGCCAAGAGCTGGCAGTGGGTCCAAGATCACATTTACACTCTCAGCCCAAGCCAAGATGTCTGCAGCTGCATTCGAGCAGCTAGGCTGGGCTGCTTGACTTCCAGAAGTAAGAAATGTGGATTGCTCAGGAGAAGGGGTGGTGGATGTGTGGGAGGCAGGACCACTGTAGCAGTATGTTGCAGCTGAGGAATGATTTCTGAAGCACTTCTACTGAAAAAAGCCACTTCACTTGCAGGTAAATGAGGGGGCTACACCTAGTGGTTTGGAAGGTAGAACTGAGGAAATTTCTGGATCAGACGAGTACACATGCCCACATGGGAGACCAGAACTGGGATGGTTAACAAGGACTACTACCACCCACCAGTGCACACTTAAGGTAGGGCTGGGGGCCTGTCTGGCAGGGAAAGATTACACTACTGCCAATGAGTTTCATAGATGGGGCAGATAATTTTAAGCTGGGCCATGATTCCAACAGGCATGCGTAAGAACCAGGTCTGGGGGTCAGTCCTGTGGGGAATGTGAGGGCTCAACCTGGGGAATTGCAATTTCTGAAGGCTTGCTCAAGAGCTGAGAGTTGTAAAGAGCTGAGTTACACATGACCATAGAACCCTTGGACACTCATGAATACTGGGATTGGGAACAGAACACACTGGTCCAGGCTGCAGCACAGAGCAGTCTGCTGCTCAAAACAACAAGCAAAGGATCCATGGTGGGGACACACCTATGATGCATTATAGGGTGTCACTTTGATTGGGATGCAGTTCCCAGCTGGGCTACATGAGAGCTGAATGTGGGATGGACATGGTTGGGATCCACCACAGCATCCACTGGTTTGCATAAGAGATGGGACTGGAGATAAAACTTACCCAGCAACTGCAACCATCAGTGTGTGCATAGGCTGATATGGGTGACAGAGCTGAGCCCATAATGGCAAGTACACATGTAAGTCTATGATCACCTCAGATAGTTTCTTCAGGGATACCGACCACTGATTCAATGGATGCAGAACTCCAAAAATGTAGACAGATGTGGAATCTGTGCATTAACTTTGGAGTTCGTGTATCAGAACTGGGCCTCCTCATTTGCTGAATGAACATGCTCAGGTGCACATAGGGAATATGGCAGTCTGTTGGAGCCTGCAGATGAAGGAGGGTAGAAAAGAATGGACAACTACCCCAGGCAAGTGTTGACAGTGAAGAACTGCCTGAATGGAAATGGAATGGAATGGAATGTCAACCAATGGACCAGGGAAGGATTTCTTATGGAAACAACTTGAACCCTCAGAGCATGCTCCACGTCAGGGACCCTGGAAAATAAGTTGGCCATTCCATAGCCCTAGGTTCTATTGTAGTTATTCTGGGAGTGGCTTCTCTCCTTCTCTCCACTATCCTCCAGACATAGGAAAAAGAGCATTTGGAAACAAAGGTCTCATCTACTTTCCCCTAATTCTCGATCCTTCCTAGCTTAATCAGTATCCACAAGGGCATGCATGCTCCCTTCTCAACTGTGTAAACATCATGAAAATAAAATGTAAGAAAGAATTTTATAGTATATTTATATGACAACCAAAGCACACTCTTATTTGTAACTATACTTCCTATTGCTAATGAGAAAGAACCGATCATCATCAGAGAAATATACAAATCAAAAGTTTTCACTTTACATGGCCAACACCTGAACTATAACAGCAAAAATATCAAATAAGCAACCTAAGCACTGATATCCAACTCTCAGAAAAATAAGGAGCCAAGTCTAGGAGTAGAAAAAGGAAATTCAAAATAAAGATTAATAAAGAAATGAATAAAAATTGTATTCAGCAATACTGAAGATAGAGGAGGCATTAATTGTTCTTAAAAGGAGAACAAAGTCATTAAAAATTTTGCCGGATTAAGGAAAAAATAGGCTCAAGTACATAACGTCAAAAAGAAGAGAGACATATTATAATTGATATCACAGAAGTACAGTTGATTAGGGCTGTCTGCACAAAGTGGGTTCTGCCACTGCTTGTGATATATTCTTCCCATGTAGATCCCACCTTAAGTCCTGGCTGACGCACTCTTTCTCTCTCTCTCTCTTTTAAATAAGCATTTATCTACTTTTATTGGAAAGCTTGATAGTGAAAAAAAAAGGGGGGGGGAGACAAAACAATGATCATGTACTTGCTGATTCATGCCCCAAGTAGCGATAATTGCCCCAGCTGAGCCAAACTGAAGCCAGGAGCCTGAAGCATCTTCCAGGTCTCCCACACAGGTGCAGGGTCCCATGTGTATGGGCCATCCTCCACTGCTTTCCCAGGCCACAATCAGGGAGCTGGATAAGAAGTGGGGCCACCAGGATTAAAACCAGCACCCATATGGAATCCCAACATGTGCAAGGCAAGGACTTTATCCACTAGGTCACTGCAGAGGCCCAGCTGCTTTATTTCTGATCCAGCTCCCTTATAGTGCACGTGGGAATGCAGAGGGCGTCCCAAGTGCTTGATTCCCTGTACTGAGCTGGGAAAACTGGGGAGAAGCTTCAACCTGGTCCTGCTTTAACCATTGTGGTCACTTGGAGAGGGATAAAACAGAAGGAGAATCTCTTTAACTCTCCTTCTTTCTCTATATTTCTGCCTTGCATATCAATAAAATAATTTTTAATGACTTTTTAAATTGCAAAGTCAGACATAATGAGAGAAGACAGTGAGGCACCATCTCGGGTAGCAGGGCAGTAAGTGTGGACCCCAAGTGAAGATCCAGAGTGGGCATGGTACTAGCTAATTGCACTGAGCTGAGCCCACAGCAAAAGCCTTGCAGCCCGTAGCGTCTGTGTGTTCCCTGGAACTTACAGCTGACAGCCCCTCTGATTTTTCTTGGTGCCCTTATGGGTGCCATCTTGGGACACTGAGGCAAGTGCTCCAAACACTGATAAACTGCAAGCGGAGGAGTGGTAAATTGCACATGCGCTAATTCAGCAGCTTTCAGATAACAGTGTCATGGGACCAGACACTGTTATACTGAAAGGAGCAGAACTGAGTTGCTCAAGAACTGACCTGGGGACAAAAATACCACCATCTTAGAGCACTGCACAGGCTCCATGGAAAAAAACAGTCCCTACAAGGCAGGCCACCAACTCCACCTAAAATAATCCCAGGAGGTCTCAGACTTATCAGTCAGCAGGGGGCCACAGGCTCAGTGCTGCCTACAAAATCAGTGCTGGAGGATGAAGCTATTATTCAGGACAGCTGTGTTTCCCAAATCCAGGACACAGATTGAACATAAAAATCAACTTATTGACCTGTATGTAATACACTTAGAGATAATTTTGTCAAATAGATTGGCAGATACAAAAGGTAAAAGACAAGACAAAAGCACTATGAATGTCACTGAAGACTCTCCAACAAAGGAGCAAAACCCTCACCTACTCTCTGAGTTAACTGAGGAAGACATTGAGAAAATGAGGGACAAAAACTCAGAAAACTCATTGTAAAGCTGCTCTGGTCAACAATGAGAAGTACAAACAAGAGTTCAAAGCAGAAATAGCAGTAATACATCAAATTAAGGCTGATATATCAGAAATTAAGAACATAGTAAATTAAAAATACAGTGGAGAGTCTCAACAACAGAATGAATGAGGCAGAAGAAAGAATATCAGCATTAGAAGATATTTCCTGTCACCATGAAGAAACAAGCAAAGAGCTGCAAGAAGAGCTAGGTAAAGCTGAAAAAAAAAAAAAGTGTCCAAGAATTAAAAGATATGATTAAAAGTTTGAACATAAGTGTTATGGGAATTCCAGAAGTTGCAGAAATAAAAATTTGGATTAGAGGTGTATTCAGCGCAATAATAAAAGAAAACTTCTCTAATCTGAGCAAAGAATTGGAAAATAATATACAGGAGGGCTACAGAACTCCCAACAGAGTTGACAACAAGCAAACTTCACCACGACACATGATAATCAAGCTGAGATGTGTCAGCATGAACAACAACAAAAAATCCTTAAATGTGCACATGAAAAAAAAAATCAAGTATTATATAGGGGAACTCCAATCAAACTCACAGCTGACCTTTTAGAGGAAATACTACAGGCCAGAAGACACTGGAGTGATGTATTCCAGATTCTAAAAGAGAATAATTTTCAGCCCAGAATAACTTACACTGCAAAGCTCTCCTTTCTCTTTGAAAATGAAATAAAATTCTTCCACAGTAAAGAAAAACTTCAAGATTTTGTCTCATCTAAACCTTCCCTACACATGATGCTCAAGGATGTTCCCATGAAAGAAAAAAGAAATAGCAACCACCAGAAACAAAGTCAAATGTGGAGAACATCCCACTAAGAGGCTAACAGAAGCCTCAATCATGGAACAACACTTTGCCAAAATGACAGGACCAAACTGCCCCTTATCCATAACGCTGTATGTAAACGGCTTAAACTCATCAGTCAAACGCCATAGATTGGAGGGCTGGATCAAAAAACAAAACCCTACTATCTGCTGCTTACAGGAGACATAACTCACCAACAAAGATCAGAAAAAATTGAAAGTGAAAGGATGGGAAAAGATATCCCAAGCAAAGGGTAAGGAAAGACGAGCAGGTGTAGCCATTCCTGTATCAGATGACATAGATTTTAATGTAAAGAGCATCAAAAGAGATGAGGAAGTATAACACATAATGATCAAAGAAGACATCAGCATAATAAATGTTTACACTCCAAATGACAAAGCATCTAACTATGTGAAACGAATATTAACGGACTTAAAGGGAGAAATAGACTCCAACACAATCATAGTGGGAGACCTTAATACCCCATTAACACAAATGGACAGATCAAAAAACCAGAAACTCAGCAAAGAAACAATAGAACTCACCCAAACTCTAGAGCAAACGGACTTAATTGACATCTATCGAACTTTTCATCCTACAGCAGAGAATACGCTTTTTTTAAGCAGTACATGGAACTTTCTTCAGAATTGATCATGTTCTAGGCCATAAAACAAGCCTCAGCACATTTTTAAAAGTGGAAATCACACCATGCTTCTTCTCAGACCACCTAGGAGTGAAGCTTGAGACCAAGAGTCGAAACACCAAGGAAGACATACACACATATGGAGACTGAATAATGTTACTAAATGATCAATGGGTTAGAGAGGAAATCAAAGGGGAAATTTAAAAAAATGATTGAAACAAATGAAGGCATCAACACAACTTATCAAAACTTATGGGACACAATCAAGGCGGTGATGAGAGGAAAGTTCATTTCAATCAGTGCTAATGTCAAGAAACTAGAAAAACACCAAGTAAATCAGCAAACCTTACAGCTCAGAGAATTAGAAACACAACAACAAAACAATCCCAAGATTAGTGGGAAAAAAAGTAATCATCAAAATAATGGAGGAAATAAACCAAATAGAGACCAAGAGAACTATGCACAAGATCAATCAATCAAAAAGCTGGTTCTTTGAGAAAATCAACAAAATAGACTCCCCATTAGCTCAACTAATCAAAAACAGGAGGGAGAAAATACACCTCAATAGTATCAGAGATGAGAAAGGAGATATAACAACTGATACTTCAGAAATACAAAGAATAATCAGGAACTTTTACAAGCAACTATATGTGAACAAATCAAAAAACCAAGAGGAGATGGATAGATTTTTGAAAACATACAATCCACCAAATTTGAATCAAGAAGCAATAACAATCTAAATGGCCCAATTACATGCACTGAGATTGAATCAGTAATTACAGCCCTCCCAACCAAGAAATGTCCTGGAGCAGATGGCTTCACTGCTGAATTTTTACCAAATGTTCCAAGAGGAACTTACCCCAAACTTACACAAGTTTTTCCAACAATAGAAAATGAGGCAATCCTTCCAAGCTCTTTCTATGAAGCTCACATCACCTTAATACCAGAACCAGAGAGAGAAACAACAGAAAAAGAGAACTACAGAACAATATCCTTGATGAACATAGATGCATAAATGGTCCTCAATAAAATACTAGCCAACAGGATCCAACAACACATCAGGCAGACCATTCACCCAGACCAGGTGGGATTCATCCCAGGCATGCAGGGATGGTTCAACATTCGCAAAACAATGAACGTGATATATCACATCAACAAATTGACAAAAACCATATGACCCTCTCAATAGATGCAGAGAAGGCATTTGATAAAACCCAACACCACTTCATTTAAAAAAAAAAAAACCTAAACAAGATAGGCATAGAAGGAACATTCTACAACACAATCAAAGCAATTTAGGATAAAGCCAATGCCAGCATCATACTAAATGGGGAAAGACTGGAAGCCTTCCTGCTAAAATCTGGAACTAGACAGCAATGTCCAATCTCACTGCTACTCTTCAATATAGTTTTGGAAGTCCTTGCCAGAGATATTAGGCAAGGAAAAACAATTAAACAAATACAAATTGGAAACAAGGAATTGAAATTATCACTACTCGCAGATGACATGATTCTCTACATAGGAGAACCAAAAGACTATCAACAGACTATTGGAACGCATAAGAGACTTTGGCAGAGTAGCAGGATACAAAATTAATGAACACAAATCAATGGCACTAGTGTATGCAAATAATTCCACGGCTGTGAAATATATTATAAGTACAGTCCCCTTTAAAATAGAGGAGAGGAATCTTAAATATCTAGGAATTAAGCTATCTAAATATGTGAAAGACATCTATGATGAAAACTATAAATCATTTAAAAAGGAAATAGAAGAAGACCTTGAAAAAGGGAGAACTTTACCATGTTCTTGGATTGGCAGGATCAACATTATCAAAATGATTATATTACCGAAAGCAATATACAGATTCAATGCAATCCCAATCAAAATCCCAACAACATTCTCAGAAATAGAAAAGATGATACAGAAGTTCATCTGGAATCACAAAAGACCATGAATAGCTAAAGCTATCCTGAAAATAGATATCAAACTGAAGGAATCACAATTCCAGACCTCAAGACATACTACAGAGCAATGGTTATCAAAACAGTCTGATACTGGTACAGAAACAGAGAAGAAGATCAGTGGAACCGAATAGAAACACCAGAAGGAAATCCACACATGTAAAGTCAACTAATCTTTGACAAGAAAACTGGAAACAATCCAGGTAAAAAATCTAGTCTATTCAACAAATGCTGTTGGGACAACTGGATAGCAGCTTGCAGAATAAAGAAGCAAGACCCGCATCTGTCACATTATACAAAAATCAGCTCTAACTGGCTCAAGGACCTAAATCTACACCCAGAAACCATCAAACTATTAAAGGAAAACATAGGAAACACACTCCAAGATATAGGAACAGGGAAAGACTTCTTAGAAAAGATGCCTAAAGCAAAGGCAATCAAATGCAAAATGAACAAACGGGACTACATCAAGCTAAAAAGCTTCAGTACAGGCAAGGAAACAAAGTGAAGAAGCAAATAACAGAATGAGAGAAAATTTTTGCATACTACACAAGTGATAGGGGAATAATATCCAGGATCTACAAAGAACTTCAGAAACCCAGGGACAGTGAACAAAACAACCCTTTAACAAAATGAGCAAAAGAAATGAAGAGACATTTCTCAAAAGAACAGGTTCAGCTGGCTAACAAACATATGAAAAGATTTTCAGGCTCCTTCAACATCAGAGATACAAATGAAAACCATGTTTAGGGCCCGGTGAGATGACACAGTTGTTAAGGTCCTCGCCTTGCATGCCCAGGATCCCATATGGGCGCCGGTTCTGGTCCCGGAGGCCCCGCTTCCCATCCAGCTCCCTGCCTCTGCCTGGGAAAACAGTCGAGGATGGCCCAAGGCTTTGGGATCCTGCACCCGTGCGGGAGACCTGGAAGAGGCTCCTGGCTTCAGACCGGCATAGTATCGGCCATTGCGCTCACTTGGGAAGTGAATCATTGGACGGAAGATCTTCCTCTCTGTCTCTCCTCTGTGTATATCCGCCTTTCCAATAAAAAATAAAATAAATCTTTTTTAAAAAAAGAAAATCATGTTGAGATACCACCTAACTCCAGTGAGACTGGCCTATATTCAGAACTCGAATAACAACACCTACTGGTGTGGATGTGGGGAGAAAGGCACCGTCCTTCACTGCTGGTGAGAGTGTAGGCTAGTACAACCACTGTGGAAATCAGTATGGAGAGTGCTTGGAAAATTGCAAATAAACCTGCCATATGACCCAGCTATCCCACTCCTAAGAATATACCCAAAAGGAGTGAAATCTGCATGTGAGAAGGGAATCTGTAATCCTATATTTACAGCAGCAGAAGCTACAATAGCAAAAACATGGAAACAAACCAGATATGCGTCCAAGGAAGAGTGGTTAAAGAAGCTGTGGTACATCTAATCCATGGAATATTATTCAGCTATTGAGAAGAATAGGTGGTCATGGGCCCGGCACAATGACACAGTGGTTAAGGTCCTCACCTTGCACGCCTGGGATCCCATATGGGCACCGGTTCTAATCCCGGAGGCCCCACTTTCCATCATGCTCCCCCCCTGTGGTCCGGGAAAGCAGTCCAGGACGGCCCAAAGCTTTGGGACCCTGCAACCACGTGGGAGACCTGGAAGAGGTTCCTGGTTTTGGATCGGCATAGCATCGGCCGTTGTGCTCACTTGGGGAGTGAATCATTGGAAGGAAGATCTTCCTCTCTGTCTCTCCTCTCTGTATATCCGCCTTTCCAATAAAAATAAAATCTTTAAAAAAAAAAGATGAAGAAGAATAGGTGGTCCAAACTAGAAAGCATTATGTTCAGTGAAACGAGTCAATCACAAAACAACAAATACCATATATTCTCTCTCATAAAAAGGAATCCAACATGGAAAGTATAATTCCAACAGTCCAATCTACACTGCTTTTTCTTTTTTGATTGTCTGTTTGTTTTTTTTTTTTTTTTGGCTGTATCCCATGTGTTTTGATGTTTTTATCTCAGAATGGTTGCTTCCAAACAAGCTCTTTTCTCTAGTAGAATTCATCATGTGCTCATAAAGTATACGCTGCATCATTTTTCCCAAGAGACTTCTGTGTTGCATTTTTGTCACTCATGTGTTGGTTACTGAGTGGCGTGTTATTTTTTCAGGGTGCTATAAGTTGTTGTTATTGATGGGGCTGTTAAGAAGTGATGTTAATCCAAAAAAACAGTAATATTATTTCAACCCCAAACAGCCTGTATCAAATGCAATATGATACTGTGAAGTAACCAGTGAACCAACAATCGATATGAGTCAGACTGCTTCTGATCTACATCAAAGAATTGTTAATCCTAATATACTTGTAAGGCCCTATGCTACTCAGAAATTGGGAGGGAAAGCAGACAATTCTTACATCACCCTAGAAGGTGTGAGGAAGACGGGAAGTATAACCTATCAGGATCATAACTGGCAGCTCATAGACAACAGACTTGAATCAGCATTAGACAATAGCAAAACTACAAAGGCATATGAAGGGAATCAGGAGTAATCCTGACAACCTCTTAACAGGAGGTCATATGCATAGAGCGGGGAGGGGACACCCAGAGTGGAGCAGGCAGACAGGAGGAAACTTGCACCCCAACCATGAAGACTCCCAGATCCTCACAAAGGACTATCAGTACGAGCACCAAGGACTACATCCCAACTGCAAAGGAGACCATGGGGAAATGGAGTGCCTTCAGAGGCCAAGAACTTTGAGGTCACCCATCCCCATTTGGATCTCCCACATGGGATGGAAGAAGCCCAAATCCTGCCTTGCAATAGCCAAGGTCATCAGAACGACAACCAGGAGAACTGAGCGGTCCACAGAAATAGAACAGTAAACTTCCTTCAGAACTAGGAAGAGGAGCTCTCTCTGGTCCTTGCCTGGTTCCGACTTTGGGTCCCCACCCTCACTGGTAATGACCATCAGGATTGCTCTGGAAATCTCAAAACTAACAAACAAACAAACCAAATTAGAATAGACAGAGAACAACAAGGAAAGCTTAGAAACAGACAGGAAACAGTCAGCAGGGATGCACTTATAACTCACTGGGTGGGACACAAAGATTAGTTACTCCTAACTAGGGTATTGAAGATTTCTCTGCACACCCCTTCTAAAACTGTTCACCTAAATTGTTGACATACGTCTTGTTAAAGTTATTGAGTTAGACTACCCCTAAAACAGCCAAGTTCAGCAAAATCATGCTTCAACTCTATAAACTGCTAAATATTAAAATTAAAATAGACATGAGACAGCTGAATAGAAATCTATAGCCATTTTAACGTGTATAGAAACTAGTTATATATAAACTAATAATTGAAATGTCAATGTAGAAGTCACAGGATGTGGTTCAGAGCTTGCAATCTTTTTTTCCTCTCTTTTAACATATTGGTTACTCAATACCATGTCAACTAATTCTATAATGTTATAAAATGTTACTGATGTGATGTCGAGGCTTTTAATTGATCGGGATGATACTCTCTCGGCTCTACCTTCAGCCCACAGTTGGTCTCACTAAGAAACTGATGAACCTATCTGGACAATAACACACTGAACTTTATGCTTGGTAGATGCTTGCAATGAAAGAATCTCAACTGAATTTGAACTGTGGTAATGCAACACGGTGGAGGAATCCATCTTGGGGGGGTGGGGAAGGGAGGAATCCCAGTGCCTATAAAACTGTGTCACATAATGCAATGTTAATTATTTAATTAATTAATTAAATAATAAAAGAATTGGTGCCCTATGGGATCCTGGCATGTTCAAGGTGAGGACTTTAGCTGCTCGGCCACCACGCCAGGCCTGATAAAAAAAATCTTTACTGGAAAAATTGATGTGCAATGGATCTCTAGGGAGTGTCAACAGTAGTTATAAACAAATAAATCATAAAAAATGCTTAATTTCTGGATACTTAGCATTGGGCTACAAGCTGAATAAGTAAGGCACCAAAAACTTGATAAAACAGGCAGTTAACAATGAATCAGGAATAAATCTTTTCAAACCAAAGATCAACACTAGGTGTCTTCGCTACTAAATTCTACCAAATTAATACCAAATTTTCTAGAATTAATGTAAAAAAAATCAAACAAAGAAAGCAATTCCATAATTATGCTGACCCTAACAATACTTGGATTCCTAAACTAAACTGAATTAGCAGTAGGAAGATCCTCAACTATATCTGACTATTTAAAATAGGGGGGGGGGTGGAATTGCTCAGTAAAAATGCAATCTCCATTGCTGTACAATGATTTCTCTATATATTTACTTAATTCTTCTTCTGAAATAATTGCTCATATTCCAGAAATCTAGTTTAAAATCAATAAAAAGTCATAAACCAATATGCCTGATAAAACAGATGTAAAATTCTTATCATGGGGCCCAGTGTGGTGGCCTTGTTGTTAAAGTCCTTGTGTTGCATGCACCGGGATCCCATATGGTCACCAGTTATAATCCTAGCAATCCACACTTCCCTACTTGGGGAGGAAACCATCAGACCTAAGATTTTAATCTAAGTCTCTCCTACACTCTATATATCTGATTTTACAATAAATAAAATCTTTAATAAAAACATTCCTATAACACATGTAAAATAAATGAAACATCACATCAATAAGTTCACATGTGCTAGCCAAGGTACACCTAACTAGAGAATGTAGAAAATGAGCCAATAAATAAACAGGTTGAAGGACAAGCATCATTGAAATCACCTTATAGAAAGCACTCAATGAATTTCTACATGTATTTTGTAATAACATATAAGTAAGTTGAGGAAATCTACAAATAAATAAGTATATCCAAATATACCTCAGTTGAGATACACAGAAATAGGTCTCAATAAAATATTATCTATAGATAACAAACCTATAGCCATCACACAACTGAATGCCAAAAACCAAAAGCATTTCCTCTAAGATACTTAACCAAATTAGACTGACTGGGCCCAGCGCGGTGGCGCAAGTGGTTAAGGTCCTCACCTTGCACGCCCAGGATTCCATATGGGCGCCGGTTCTATCCCAGCAACCCCGCTTCCCATCCAGCTCACTGCCTGTGGCCCGGGAGAGCAGTCAAGGATGGCCCAAAGCTTTGGGACCCTGCACCTGCGTGGGAGACCTGGAAGAGGCTCCTGGCTTCGGATTGGCATAGTATTGGCCATTGCGCTCACTTGGGGAGTGGACCATCAGACAGAAGATCTTCCTCTCTGTCTCTCCTCTCTGTATATCCGTCTTTCTAATAAAATAATAATAATAATAATAAAAATAAATCTTTAAAAAAATTAGAATGACTACTTTTTATTGTTATGTAATTTAATTCTCACACAAAAGTAGATAAGGCAAGGAACTAAAAGGCACAGAAATAAAAATACGCTAAATTAGTATACTCAAAAAGATACTAAATTAATTTTGATTCTAAATTTCATTTGCTCCCCTGATGCTATTAATAGTGAAACCTAATGAATGCCAAGAGACTGCATTCAGTCATTGAAAACAACAAATTTTTATTTGTTACAAAATAGATGAACGTGGATGTAGTGAGGTAAAATAAGGCAAATGTAGAAAAAAGCTAACATGTTATCATATATAAATGTTAAAAAATAGCCTCAAACTTAGAAATGTGATTGCTATGGGTTTGTTAGCATGAAGACCAGGGAAAGGAAGGAGGTAGAAAGGTAGCAAAGAGAGACAGAAGGAACAAGATCCAGTGTTTCATCCCAGTGCGTGGTGACTACAGTTCACAATGATAAGGCAAGTGGAACAGAGGACCCTGTGTGGCATAACAAACAAACAAACAAACAAACAAACAAAACATGGAAAGCCTGGGCACCTGGTTTACTCAGCTGATGCTGTGCGTATACTTAAATACAACACTGTACCCTACGATATTATTAATGTACATATTGATCAAAATTCACTGGATTTTTAGAAGTCAGAATCATCCCTTCACACTAAAATGATCTATTTAGAAGATATTAAACACCCCAGTTCTAGGCAGCTGCCTAGATTGCATTATATCCAGGTAAGTGTTGCACAGGTGGGAGAAAACCAGCTAAGAGCTGGTGGACATTCTGGGCCTGGTTAATGCTAACTATGTGTTAACTATACCAGTGTATCACCATAGCTGCATATTCTTTTTCGTTTCTCCTTTTATTTTTTTAAAAGATATGTGGGAGGGACCTTGTGCTGTGTTAATGGAGCTGCCAGCATTGTGGCTGCTGAAGAGGATACCTGAGTTAGCTCAGACTCAATACTTGGAGCACTAGCAACAACCATTGTTTCCAAGTGCTGAGTGAATCCTGGGATTGTGGGTAGCCAGAGCACCAACCAGCACCAAGCTTCACCTGAAGGTAAGAAATGAATCCTGAGGGATTCCAAGTGACAGGGCCACTGCACTTGCAGGAAAATGAGGAGACTAAGACATGGTGGTTTGGAGGGGAGAGACCAGAAGCACTGTATGGGTAAGACTGATACAACAGCCCATATAGGATTCCTGAGTAGCAATTCTTAGTAAGGAATATTGCTGACCACCACATGCTAGTCCATGTAAAAGTTAGTGCTGGTGATCTGTCTGACAAGGTTAGATTCCACTGTCTGACTGAATGTTGGAACAAGGATGGGTCATATTTGGCAGGACAATGAAATTAGCACATGAGAGAACCAGGTCCAGGGGTAGATTCTGTGGGAGATATACGGGTCTAAACATGTGGAATTGCAAGTCCCACTGGTTAGCTCAAGAGCTGGGAGGGAGATGGGTTAAGCTAGGAATGACCATAGAACCTGTCATCACTAGCGGGTACAGATATTGCGACTAACTCGAGCAGGTCCAAGCTGCAACACCAGCATATGCATCCTAAAAGAGGGTGTGCAGCAGCCTGGGCAACAGCATTCATAAGCTCACACAAGGCCAAGGGGCAGGCTATGTCAGGCAAGGACCTAGCAGCCACTGACATGAGTGAGATCCGGGTCTGGAAATAGGGAAAGTGGGAGAACTTGGGAAACTCTCCTGCTGGGTCAAAGCTCATGCTGCTGAGCATGATCCAGGTCTGGGGGTTGGGCAAGGTGGGCAACTTAGCTCCACCTATTGGCAAATGTGTGGGTTGTTTGTGCAAGGGGGCAGACCAGGCAGGGCCAAGCAAATCTTAACTCAAGCATCAAGTGCAGAAACCAGGCTAGAGCACTGGACATTCCAGGCTAGGCTGTCACACCTACTAGTTTTCATGGACCAGGATGGGAAGAGACTGAGCAGGTCCAGGTTACACCACCGACCAGCAAGAGTTGGGAGGGCGGCAACCTGGGTCCGGCCAGGCTCTAGCATTTGAAAGCAAAGGCCAAGACAGGTGAGGACAGGTGAGGGACTATGCCAAGCTGGGTCACAGAAACCACTGGATAAAGTAGGATCTATGGCTGGGAACAGGCCTGGTTGGGGAGCTAAGGGTATACCCTGACTGGGTTGTGGTTCCTACTGGGGAGTGTCAGGTCCAGAGTAGGGGCTGTTATCTGGTCTGGATATGGTTGTAGTTTATTTGGCACAAGCGTGGACTAGCTCTGGTGTGTGCAGACTGAGCTAGACACCAGCACCCTGGTGCTTGTGAGAAAAAGGCTAAGTGTAGCTTGGACTAAGCTACATCTCTCCCTGCTGAGCTATATATGAGCTGTGCCTGGGTGTGGACAATCCTGGGCTGGGCTCTAATACCCAACAATAAGAACGAAAATGGGTTGAAGTCCAAGAGGAAAGACCACTGTTCCTGCTAAGACAGGAGATGGACAAAGTAGGGCTGGATCATGAACCCACTGATCTGCCATTGGGATAAGTACTCATGGAGGAGCTTGTGGAATTCCTCTGTTGGGACGTAGTCCCTGCAGGTGAGGGCAAGAATCATGACAGGGAGCAGCCAGACCAGGCTAGGTTATGGTACCCAAGGGCATAGGTTTGGCTCAAGTCTGGGGCAAACCAGGCTGTGACAGTTCATATCACCCACTGGCAAATCTGAGAGCCAGAATGGTATGTGGATCATGCCAAGTTGGGCCACAATACCACACAATTCACTTTAGGAATGGGACTGGAGGCTGATTGCACTGGCTAGGCTGTAGCTCCCACCTATGTGAGCTTGAACTGAGGGTAAGCTGGGTCAGGCCTGGCTGTAGCAATCACTGGGAAATGCCAAGGTGAACTATGCTATGCCAGACTGGGCCACAGCACCCAACCATCACAAGTGAGACCCATGGAAAAACAAAAAAACCCATCGGGGGGCTGCAGGGAGCTCCCCCACTGTGCCACTACTTCTATTGGCGAAAGTGGAGAGCTGGTATTTGGGCAGACCAGTCCGGGCAGGGCTTTAACACCTGTTGGCCAGGATGTTTAATGCAACAGAGAAAATCCAAGGTGGGCAGACCATACCTACTGGTACGTGCATAAGCCAGAGTGGGTGAGGGTTAGGTTGGTTGGGATTTGCCACAGCATCACCTAGCAGATGATGGCTCCAGCCGGGGGGGGGGGGGCAGTGGGGAGAAGCAAACTGTTTCAAGCTAAACTGCAGAAACACTGGGAGAGTGCAAGATCCAGGAATGGGAAACAGCCCATGAGCGAAACAGTGAGCACCTCTGATAGCCTGCAACACTCACTGGTGTGCATCGCAAAAAGGGCTGGAGGCAGATCTGATCCAGCAATATCAACCACCAAGATGCACATAAGTTGATTGAAGGTGATAGAATGTACTGGACCCTCTATTTGCATGCACACATAAGAATCAGGTCTTCGGGCCCAGCGCAGTGGCGCAAGTGGTTAAGGTCCTCACCTTGCACGCCCGGGATCCCATGTGGGCACCGATTCTATCCTGGCAGCCCACTTCCCTTCCAGCTCCCTGCCTGTGGCCCGGGAAAGCAGTCGAGGAAGGCCCAAAGCTTTAGGACCCTGCATCCGCGCGGGAAACCCAAAAGAGTCTCCTGGCTTCGGATCGGCATAGCATCGGCTGTTGCGCTCACTTGGGGAGTGAATCATCGGACAGAAGATCTTCCTCTCTGTCTCTACTCTCTGTATATCCGCCTTTCCAATAAAAAAAAAGAAAAAAGAATCAGGTCTTCATCACATCAGATCACGTTTATTTGGGGATTCCCCCAACTGAATCACTGCATTCAGAACTCCAACCATGGAGAGAACTGCAGGTTCCATGGACTAATCATGGAGGGTATTTGTTAGAACCAGGCCTCATCAGGGGCTCTGAAGCAGCAGTGAACAGCATATTCAGGTACACACGGAGGATATGGCAATACATTGGAGCATGCAGTGGACACTTGGTACCATAACAGAGCATGAGGAACAGAACAAACCAATAAACTGCCACAGACAAGTGCTGGAGGTGAATACGTGGGCAAACGGAGACTCTAAGATGGAGTATATCAACCAGTAGATTCTGAACAGATTTCACTGTGCTTGGAATGGTGAGATCGGCAGTAATTCAGAACTGCTTAACTATCAAAATCCCATGAGCAGGACCCTCAGAGTGTGACCACATCAGGAATCATGGGATGGCTGGCAGGCTGAGTGTGGCTTCTCCCTGTATGTCCTCCCTTCCCCCAGATACAGAAAGGAAATAAAGAGAATGTGGAAATGGTGATCTCACCTAACTTCTTGTTGCCTTGACCAACCACCCTAAACAACTATGTAAAAATCACCAAAAATAAAAATAATTTTAAAAGAAGAAACTTAACAGTCCCCAATCTACAGAGTATAATATATAATGGTTTTTTAATTCCTTAAAAAAATTTACTTACTTAAAAGTGAGGGTTACAAAGCAACAGTCAAAGCAGCCAGATAGAAAGACCTTCCTACCACTTCTTTACCTCCCCATGTGGCCAAAAATGGCAGCAAAGTCCAGGACAAAACCAGGAGCCTCAACTTCATTCTGATCCTCCACAGGGATGCAGGTATCCAAGGAACTGACACATTTCCTGCTATCTCCCAAGCACATTAGCAGGGAAGTAGATCAGAAGGTGAACATCAGGGACTTAACTGGTCCTTATATGGAATTCTGGCATTGCATGCAATAGTATGTTATCTCAAAACATGCCACAAGAATTGTTTAAATAAATCTGGTAATCAAAAGTCAGGTGGTTTTTCCCACTGAACCTTCTACTCATCCCATATCTGATATACAATGATGTTATTTGGCATTTTGTATAATGTAAATATCACTGCTGGAAAAGGAACCCTGAACCTAGATGGAAAGACACTTACACTGCTTTTACAATGTCACTATTCATTTGACAGGATGAATGACAGAAAAACAGATGTGTTGTGCAATTTTTTCTGAACGCGTTTACTAGCTGTGGCTGTGTCAGACTGACTCCAGGTCTCTCTCTTGTATTTCACATACGGGTGGGACATATGCACACATTTATACCACCACCAGATGCTTCTCAGATGCATTAGTAGGAGGCTGAATTGAAAGGATGGAGTAGCTAGAACTAGAATTAGTTGCACTGTAATTACTTGCACTGATTCCACCATTCTGACACACCATTACACTGTTTTACTCATTTTAATACCGCTGTCAACCTATTGAGAATATATCTAAAACAGGGCAAATCGCAGCCATCTAGTAGCTAAAGTTCTCACCTTGAGCATGCCAGGATTCCACATGGGTGCCAGTTATGATCCTGGCAACTCTTCTTCCCATCCAGTTCCTGCTTGTGGCCTGGGAAAGCAGTTAAGGATGGCCCAAAACCTTGGGGCGCTGCACCTGCATAGGAGACTCAGAAGAGTATTCGGGCTCCTTGCTTCATTTGGTGCTGCATGGGTCATTTCAGTCACTTCTGGAGTGACTCATTGGGTGGAGGATCTTCCTCTGTCTCTCCTCCTATCTGTATATCTGACTTTGCAATAAAAATAAATAATTTTTTAAAGAATAAACAAATCTTTAAATATATATATATTTATAAATATATATATATATAAAAATAGATATATACAGATATATATATATATATATATATAACATATATATAAAACAGAAAACCTGAAGAGGAAGTTTCAATCAGCTTTGACAGTTCCAATGCTTAATTATAAAAATTTTACCTTCTTTCTCTCACATTTGTTTTCCTTTTAGTTTAAAAACTATCATCATGTTCCTCAAACACCATGTAAAGCAAGCTGAGAAGTAAACAAACAACTTACTGAAGGTGTGTTGGTGTTCTCCAGCCGGGGAAGCATGTAGCAGGCTGCAGGGCTACACCTGCAAGAGAAGGTGGAGACAGGGGGTTATGCATTGGTCTTGATTATTCCTAGCCTCTTCAGTGGTTCCTACTGTGCTAAGCCACATCAACTTGGGGGCAGACACAGTCGCTGGAAAAATAAAAGCCATTGGCTTCCCTGGGCAAGAATAGTACCTTACAAGTGCCAAGAAGGCATCCTTGAAACAATATCAATAATTTCAATAACCGGCAGTGATTAAACTCAAGTAATCAGTAGGTCAATGCAAACAATTACTATTTATTTTAAAATAATGTTACTGGGACTGGCACTGTAGCCTTCTGACTAAATTCCTCACCTTGCACATACAGGGATCCCATAGGGATGCTGGTTTATATCCTGGCTGCTATATTTCCCATCAAGCACCCTGCTTGGGGCCTGTGAAAGCAGTCAAGGACAGAACAATACCTGTGGGCCTGCACCCATATGGGAAGAGCACACAAGAAGCATTCACAAGAAGACCCTGGCTCCTGGCTCCCAATTTGGCTCAGCTCCAGCCACTGTGGGGACCTGGGGAGTGAGGCAGCAGATGGAAGATCTTTCTTTTTCTGCTGCTGTAACTCTCTCTTTCCAATGAAGAGTTTTAACAAATTAAAAAAAAATCATAGTTACTGCAAAGCACTAACCTATTTTTTCAACAACTATTATTCAAATTACAAAATACAGCAGAAAAACCATATTGTCACTAGAATGTACGCTTCGGAAAAGTAACTGGATGGTATTAATTACTTTAACATTTCTACATTGAAAGCAATTCTATCACTATGTATGAAAATTGAGTATAATATTTAATCTATAATGTTTTCTAGTAATTGTTCCAAATGAAAGTTCCTAAGTCTTCAATGACACTTCCAAATTCCTAAACCCTCAACAACACTTGACTTTGCCATTTCATTTGCCTTAGCCCATAGGACATCCATAAATATAACAGCAACATAGTTTGAGAAAACTTTTTATATTACCTCATTAAATAGTTACATTATGGCAACAGTGAGAGAAAACCATTAGACTCGAATGAGTGAATGTCATGATACAGGAAGCTGGGCTGCTCTTTGGGATAGATCAGATCTGATACCCATATGCCTTATTTATGCCTACTGGCTATGTAACACTTCCAATGCAGTATCCTGCTACTGTGTCTGGAACACTGTGGGTGGGTGTTGAGGACCCCCCAGGAAACCGAGATGGATTCCTATTGCTGGGCTAAGCATGGCAGGGCCCTGACATCTTGGGAATGAATCAACCCATTTTCTCTGCAATTTACCTTTAAAATATACATAGTATTTATGAAAATGATTACAAAGAAACATACTGTATCTAGAACAACATTTTAAGTTGATTTGTGGATCTATCTTGGTGAGTAATAAAAACTTTCATTTCAAATTCAATTAAGGGAACTTCACAAAGACAGTTCTACAACTGACATTTTTATACATATTTGGGCATTCTACTTCCTTTTTCTTTCTTCACTCTATTTTGTATTTAATTTTATAATACAGTTTCATGGGCTCTGTGGTTTTCTTTACTGCAATATTCTATGCAGGATGACCAGCAGTGATCAAACATGCTACACCACAACGCAAGCACCAAAGGTTAGTCTTTTTGACTCATTACTACTAAAAATGTTATGTACCTTATTTGTCTGACCATATATTTTTTTTTTAATATCTCCTGCCAAGTGATTCATTCCCCAAGTGTCTGCAATGGCTGGTATGCACTGATACAAATCCAGGAGCCAGGAAATTCTTCCAGATCTCCCATGCTGGTGTAGGGTCACAAGGATTAGGGCTGTACTCAACTGCTTTCTCAGGCCACAAGTAGGGAGCTGGATGGGAAGTGGGACTGCTGGAATTAGTACTGGTGCATATGGGATTCCGGTGTGTTCAATGTGAGGACCTCAGCTTCTAGGCCAGCATGCCGGGCCCTGAGTGTAGCTCTTTTATTTTTTTTTCATTAATTCATTTTGCAACCCATTTTTCAAATGACAAGCACATTAATGTTCCCTTTCCCCAAAAACTCTGGACCTGAAACAATCACTGTAATTCATGTTACTGATGTGTGACCATCGCTTATGGTTACATTTATACTCAAATGCAAAATACCCCATAAAGGAAAACCACATTTAATCTGGATTGGAATAAAATACATAGTAAAAAAAACACTTGGACATTTTTAAATGATTTATTGCATCCTTTTACAATGTTAAAAATCACCTAAGAACTCACCACAAAATTTTATTCTATTGGGCCCTGTGCGGTGGCGCAAGTGGTTAAAGGTCCTAGCCTTGCACGCCCGGGATCCCATATGGGCGCCGGTTCTAATCCCGGCAGGCAGCCCTGCTTCCCTTCCAGCTCCCTGCCTGTGGCCTGGGAAAGCAGTCGAGGACGGCCCAAAGCTTTGGGACCCTGCACCCACGTGGGAGACCCGGAAGAAGCTCCTGGCTTCGGTTCGGCATAGTATCGGCCCGTTGTGCTCACTTGGGGAGTGAATCATCGGACGGAAGATCTTCCTCTCTGTCTCTCCTCTCTGTATATCCTCCTTTCTAATAAAAAAAATAATAAAAATAAATCTTTACAAAAAATATTTTATTCTATCATCCAAGCACATGAGCAGGAAACTACATCAGAAAGTGAACATTGCATTACAACTGATGTCTCTCACATTCTTTTAAACAAATACTAGAGAAATTAATCAAAAAGTATATTGTAATTTTAGATGTTGGGTCATTCAAAGAAAAGTGTTTGGCACAAAATGATGGTGTAAACATTTAGTGTCTCCACTCTGATACCTTTAAGCATATAAATCTTTGTTCAAAATGATACTATGAAAACTGAACAAAATTGTTGCTCTTGATACTAAGTAAAAAGAATGACAAAAATTATATACAGGATAAATGAAAACAGTTGGGACTATTCCTGAACTTCTCAAGAAGTTGGGAGTATACCTGAATTTCTAAAGAAATGAGACAAAGATCTTCTCCCACTCTGTGGGTTGCTTTTTTACTTTGTTGATTGTTTCCCTTGCTGTACAGAAGCTTCTTAGTTTGATGAGGTCCCATTTGTTTCCAGGATATACAAAGAACTTCAAAACAACCAAAAAACCAAAACAAACAAGCCACTCAAGAAATGGGCACGGGAAATGGGCAAACATTTCACAAAGGAACAAGTCCAAATGGCAAACAAACATATGAAAAAATGTTCCAGCTCCCTAGCAATAAGGGAAATCCAAATTAAAACATCGATGAGGTACCACCTAACACCAGTAAGATTGGCCCACATAAACAAGAACACCAACGACGCTTGCTGGCGAGGATGCGGGGAAAAGGGAACCCTACTCCACTGCTGGTGGAGCTGCAAATTGGTACAGCCTTTATGGAAATCAGTCTGGAGAACACTCAAACAACTCAAAATCTGCATACCATATGACCCAGCAATAGCACTCCTAGGAATATATCCAAAACACCTGTTTTACGACAAACCAACATGCATCCCTATGTTCATTGCAGCACAATCAGTAATTGCAAAAACATGGAAGCAACCGAAATGCCCATCAGCAGAAGATTGGATAAGAAAGCTTTGGTTCATCTACTCCATGGAATACTACTCAGCTATTAAAAAAAACAAAATGCAATTCTTTGTGGCTAAATGGGCACAACTGGAAACTATAATGCTAAGGGAAATGAGCGAATCCCAAAAGATTAGATACCACAGGTTTGCCTTGATTTAACCTGTAATTTTTTGTTTGGTGGTTTGTTATTTTTTGAACCTGTCATTGATACTGTCTCAACCCAGATGTTTTGAAGAATGGAACTTGCATTATTTTTAACATATTGTTTACCCAATACTATGTCAATTAATTCCATAATGTTGTATAATGATACTGAGGCCTTGTTGGGGCTTTTAACTGACTGGATCTTTACTCTGTTAGACCTATCTTCAGACCATAGAAGGTCTCCCCAAGAGGCCACTGAACTTATCTGGACAATAAGACGCTGAACTTTATGCTAGGCATGTGTTTGCAAGCAATGAATCTCAACTGAACTTGAACTATGGTTATGCAACAAGGTGGAGGAATCCACCATGGGGGGAGGGGTATGGGAGGGGTGGGGGGGATCCCCAGCGCCTATAAAACTGTACTACATAATATAATGTAAGCAACAATTAAAAAAAAAAGAAATGAGACAGAGTTATTTACAATTGGGTTTAGATTATTTGCAAATGCACTTTAAAGACACTAAGAGAACTTAGAAGATATATCCATGATATCCTAATACAAGACCAAATATGCACCATCTAACATTTCAGTTAAAATGAGGAGATGTGGGCGTCTAGTAGAGTGGATGAGAAACTGCTTAGGAGACACTCACCCTACACTGGACTCCCTCTGTTTGTGTTATCGCTCCACAACAAATTCCATCTTGCTGCAATTTGACTTTCTGGAGGGAAACAAGAAATTTCTCAAGTATGCAAGTCTTTGCACCTGCTAAAATGGACAGAGATTTAGTTCCTGGCTCCTGTTTTTGGCTTGACTTTGTCACAATTTTGCCAGTATTTAAAGAATTAAGTAGCAGATGGTACATCATTTTCTCTCTCCCTGACTTATATAAATTAAATATACTAACAAGAGTTATTTTTTTAAATGAAAAAAGAAAAATAATTGCAAAATGAAAATTGGCATGGATATTTGGTGCAGCTTTTCACACACAATTTTGAGGACCACATGTTTCTTCCCAGTGATTGTAAATAGATCAGCACATTCTTTAAAGGAAAATCTCATAGAAGAACAAAGGAAAGTTATACACCGATTGACACTAATGAGTACAAATTAATACATTGTAACTACTGAGTCAGTGGGAACTGCTACTTAGCAATGTGACCAGAGATCCCAGTTAACACCACATGAAGAAGATAAAGTCAAACCAAATCCTAGTGAAACAAAAATAAGTGTACATGGAGGAAATTTTAGACTGAAATCCTTCTACCCCATTAATGCTTCATACACAATCAGAATTTATCCACTGTCTGTAACGTAATATTGTCCCACATGCAAAACAATTGCAATGAATTAGCATATGAGAAATGAAAAGCAAGAAAAATACTGCCATCATATCAAAAACAAAAGCAAAGGCCAGCATTGGGGTATAATGTGTAAAGCTGCCAACCGCAACACCAGCATCCCATATGGAATCAGCTGTTCCACTTCCAACCCAGCTCTCTGTGAATCTCCTGGGAAAAGCAGTGGAAGACCATCCAAGTGCCTGGGCCCTGATCACCCACATGCAAGACCTGGAGGAAGCTGCAGGCTCCAAGACTCAGCTTGGTGCAGCACTGCTTATTTCAGCCACCTGTGTAGTGAGCCGTGGGTAGAAGATAACTGTGCGTTATTGTTTTAAAAGATTTATTTATTTTTATTGCAACATCTGACATATATATATAGAGAGAGTAGGAGAGACAGAAACATCTACTGTCCGCTGATTCACTCCACAAGTGGCTGCAGCTGCTGGCACTGTGCCGCTCCGAAGTTAGGATCCTGGGGCTCTTCTGGGTCTCCCACGGGGGTTCAGGGTCCCAAGGCCTTGGGCCACCCAAGACTACTTTCCTAGGCCACAAGCACGAGGCTGGATTGGAAGCAGGGCTGCCGGGATAAGGTGCGGCGCCCATATGGGATCACAGGGCACTCAAGGGGAGGACTTTAACTACTAGGCCAATGCACCTGGCCCTTTCTCTTACTTGAACTCTCATTTGAACATACACAAATAAAACATAAAAAGAAAAGAAAAGAAAAAAAAAGACATTTTTAAGATCTATTTACCATACCATATCAAATTAAAAAAATCCAATTCTGCATCTATTGAAACTATTATGTGGTTCTTGTTTTGCAGTTTTTGGATATGGTTTATAACATTTATGGATTTCCGAATGTTGAACCATCCCTGCATTCCAGGGATGAATCCTACTTGATCCGGATGAATGATCTGTCTGATGATTTTTTGAATTCTATTGGCTAGGATTTTGTTGAGAATTTTAGCATCAATGTTCATCAGAGAAATAGGTCTGTAGTTTTCCTTCTCTGATGGTTCTCTGTCCGGTTTTGGGATTAAGGTGATGTTGGCTTCATAGAATGAGTTTGGGAGGGTTGCTTCCTCCTCTATTGTTTTGAAGAGCTTGTAGAGGATTGGGGTTAGTTCTGTTCGGAATGTTTTGTAGAATTCTGTAGTGAAGCCGTCTGGGCCTGGGCTTTATTTCGTTGGGAGATCCTTGATGACTGTTTCAATCTCTACCTCGGTTATGGGTTTATTTAATTCTGCAGTTGCCTCCGGACTGAGTTTTGGTAAGTGGTGGGAGTCCAAGAATTTTTCTATTTCTTGGTGGTCCTCAAATTTGTGGGAGTACAGTTCTTTGTAGTAATTTCTAATTATTTTCTTAATGATTGCAGTGTCTGTTGTTATGTTGCCTTTTTCATCTTTAATGCTATTAATTCTCACTTTTTCTTGTTTTTTTTTTTTTTTTTTTTTTTGGTCAATCGGGCCAGTGGAGTGTCTATTTTGTTTATTTTCTCAAAAAACCAACTTTTTGATTTGTTGATTTTATGTATAGTTTTTTTGATTTCTATTTGGTTTATCTCCTCCCTTGTTTTGATGATTTCTTGTTTCCTATTGTGCGTGGGACTCTTCTGCTGCTGTTTTTCCAGATCCTGGAGGTGTGAGGTTAGTTCCTGTATTTGGCGTCTTTCTTGGGCCTTGACATGCGCTCCGATTGCGATGAAAGCTTTCGACAAAATCCAACACCTCTTCATGCTAAAAACTCTAGCCAAAGTAGGCATAGATGGGAAAATCCACAACATAATCAAAGCAATTTATGAAAAACCCAACGCCAGTATCATACTGAATGGAGAAAAGCTAGAACCCTTCCCACTGCAATCTGGAACAAGACAAGGGTGCCCGCTATCACCACTGCTATTCAACATAGTCCTAGAGGTACTTGCAGAGGCCATAAGACAAGAAAAAGAAATCAAAGGCATAGGTATAGGAAACGAAGAAGTCAAGCTTTCACTATATGCAGATGACATAATCCTATACATAGAAAAACCAGGAGACTCAATACAGAAACTGCTAGAACTTATACGAGAGTTTGGCAGAGTGGCGGGGTACAAAATTAACGAACGAAAATCAACAGCCATAGTGTACGCTAATAACACCAAGATGGAAGAAGATCTAACCAACAGGATACCATTCAAAATAGCAGAGAGAAGTATGAAGTATTTGGGAATAAATCTAACCAAAAGTGTAGGAGACCTATTCGAAGAAAACTACAAACTATTTAAAAAGGAAATTGAACAAAACCTCAAAAGATGGAATAACATCCCGTGCTCCTGGATAGGCAAAATCAATATCATTAAAATGTCTATACTACCACAAGCAATATACATTTTCAACGCAATTCCAATCAAATTGCCCAAAACATTCTTCACGGAACTGGATACAATGATTCAAAAGTTCATCTGGAAACACAAAAAAACACGAATAGCTAGAACCATCCTGAAAAATAAGAAGTTAGCAGGGGGAATCACAATCCCGGACCTCTGGACATACTATAGAGCAATGGTTATCAAAACAGCCTGGTACTGGCACAAAGACAGAAAGGAAGATCAATGGAATAGAATAGAAGCACCAAAAGGGAACCCACACAAATACAGCCAATTAATCTTTGACAAAAAGACCAATGACAGCTCAAGCAAGTGGGAAGGCCTCTTTAGTAAATGTTGTTGGGACAACTGGCTGATAGCCTGTAGAAACAAAAAGATAGACCCACATCTATCACCATACACTAAGATCCAATCTACATGGATAAAAGACCTAAACCTACATCCAGAAACCTTCAAACTCTAACAAGAAAATGAAGGAAATACCCTGCAAGACCTAGGAGTAGGTCCCGACTTTCTAAGAAGGACACCAAAAGCAATAGCAGTTGAGAACAGAATAAACAAATGGGACCTCATCAAACTAAGAAGCTTCTGTACAGCAAGGGAAACAATCAGCAAAGTAAAAAAGCAACCCACAGAGTGGGAGAAGATCTTTGCACACGATATAGGCGATAGGGGGCTAATTTCCAGGATATAAAAAGAACTTCAAAACAACCAAAAAACCAAAACAAACAAGCCACTCAAGAAATGGGCACGGGAAATGGGCAAACATTTCACAAAGGAACAAGTCCAAACGGCAAACAAACATATGAAAAAATGTTCCAGCTCCCTAGCAATAAGGGAAATCCAAATTAAAACATCGATGAGGTACCACCTAACACCAGTAAGATTGGCCCACATAAACAAGAACACCAACGACGCTTGCTGGCGAGGATGCGGGGAAAAGGGAACCCTACTCCACTGCTGGTGGAGCTGCAAATTGGTACAGCCTTTATGGAAATCAGTCTGGAGAACACTCAAACAACTCAAAATCTGCATACCATATGACCCAGCAATAGCACTCCTAGGAATATATCCAAAACACCTGTTTTACGACAAACCAACATGCATCCCTATGTTCATTGCAGCACAATCAGTAATTGCAAAAACATGGAAGCAACCGAAATGCCCATCAGCAGAAGATTGGATAAGAAAGCTTTGGTTCATCTACTCCATGGAATACTACTCAGCTATTAAAAAAAACAAAATGCAGTTCTTTGTGGCTAAATGGGCACAACTGGAAACTATAATGCTAAGGGAAATGAGCGAATCACAAAAGATTAGATACCACATGTTTGCCTTGATTTAACCTGTAATTTTTTGTTTGGTTGTTTGTTATTTTTTGAACCTGTCATTGATACTGTCTCAACCCAGATGTTTCGAAGAATGGAACTTGCATTATTTGTAACATATTGTTTACCCAATACTATGTCAATTAATTCCATAATGTTGTATATTGATACTGAGGCCTTGTTGGGGCTTTTAACTGACGGGATCTTTACTCTGTTAGACCTATCTTCAGACCATAGAAGGTCTCCCCAAGAGGCCACTGAACTTATCTGGACAATAAGACGCTGAACTTTATGCTAGGCATGTGTTTGCAAGCAATGAATCTCAACTGAACTTGAACTATGGTTATGCAACAAGGTGGAGGAATCCACCATGGGGGGAGGGGTATGGAAGGGGTGGGGGGATTCCCCAGCGCCTATAAAACTGTACTACATAATACAATGTAGGCAACAATAAAAAAAAATCCAATTTAGGAAATCACAAATATCAATTATCAAACAGTACTAGGATTTAGTCACATTTGGGGATGGAAGATAAGAGACCAAGACTTAAATTGACACAGAATTATTTTCAAATAACTGTCTGCAAAGACCACGTGCCACCCCAGGCCTCTGCCAAGCTGAACGCCAGCACCAGATACTGCTCCTCAATGTAAGAGCAAAGCTGTGAGGAAAACAAGGCTGTTTGTTCTAACTGCTGGAGTCTGTGCTGGTCTGGTGTGAGCAACAAGAAACCTGCCCCGGACCCTAAGGAGGAGCTTCACTGAGGACTGAGCTGGGGGCACGAGACGCTGCTTCTCAAGTAAAAAATTTAGGACAAATAAAAAAAAATAGTAATCACCACTAACAAAAAATTTAAATAAAGGAAAAGGAAATCCTGCCCAACATGAGGGTCTATCTGTCCCTGGGCACTCCCCGCTCCTCACTGAACAATGGGTTACACTCTGAGTCCTAGTGTTCAAGGTCAGTGCTGCAGAATGAGGACCCCAAAGTCTCCCTCCTGCCCCGCCCGCCCCGGGGCCTCAGGAGATGCTCTCACACACTCACCCTTCCCAGCTTCTCACCAGTCGGGTGTCCTGCACAGGCTCCTGCGGGGAGGGAGCTCACAGGGCAGCACTGGCTCAGCCACCTGCGCCTCTGCACCAGCACAACCAGCAACGTGGCTATGGCGACTCCCACAACAACCTCCTGCCTGCTGCCACAGGGCTTCCTGGGCATGCCTGATTGGACTGCTCCCACACTCCTTCACTGCGCATGACGTCACAATGCACAGCCAATCAGATTCACAAAAAGAGGAGGGCCCTCAGGTAGGATTCTGGCGGGAGGAGGAGTGAGGGGTGGAGCTTCACCTCAGGCTGGAAGTGGCCTCCTCTCTTGCAGCTTGAGCCTTCCAACAGCAGGGGCTGCTGTCGCCTCTCACATCAGTCCACCTCCTGGCCTCTCCTTCCCTCTCTGCTTCATGCAGGATAAGATTCTGCAGATAAACCTCCCTGAATATTCAATAATTTGTGAAATTTATGTTTATATTGCCGGTTTTTTTTTTCCTTTAGTTCTTTTCACTTTTTAAAATGCAGATTACACCTTCACAATAATGTGTAAGACACAAAGCAAGAAGAGGGCTTGTCTAGATTCAATTTAGCAAAAGAAAACTTGCAGTGATATATGTAATTCATATCTATGTTTTCTATATTGTCCACTATATATGTATTTCTACACTTGATCCTAGCAAAAAGGCCAAGAAGCGATTATATATTTATTTCTGTGACTCGGTGTCCACATTTTTGGCTTTTGGTTTATGTTCTAAAACATCTTTTTAAGTGATGTTAAAAAAAAAAAATTGGGGCCCGGCGCGGTGGCGCAAGTGGTTAAAGGTCCTCGCCTTGCACGCCCGGGATCCCATATGGGCGCCGGTTCTAATCCCGGCAGCCCCGCTTCCCTTCCAGCTCCCTGCCTGTGGCCCGGGAAAGCAGTCAAGGATGGCCCAAAGCTTTGGGACCCTGCACCCCTGTGGGAGACCCGGAAGAGGCTCCTGGCTTCGGATCAGCATAGTATCGGCCCGTTGCGCTCACTTGGGGAGTGAATCATCGGCCGGAAGATCTTCCTCTCTGTCTCTCCTCTCTGTATATCCGCCTTTCCAATGAAAAAATAATAAAAATAAATCTTAAAAAAAAAAAAATTGGTGGTGAAATCAGACAAACAGGGCCAGGCGCAGAGGCACAGTAGTTAAGGTCCTTGCCTTGCACGCCTGGGGTTCCCATATGGGCGTCGGTTCTAGTCCTGGCAGCCCCGCTTCCCATCCAGTTCCCTGCCTGTCGCCCGGGAAAGCAGTCGAGGACGGCCCAAAGCTTTGGGACCCTGTACCCGCTGAGAAGACCTCTAAGAGTCTCCTAGCTTCAGATAGGCATAGCATGGGCCGTTGCACTCGCTTAGGGAGTGAATCATCGGACGGAAGATCTTCCTCTCTGTCTCTTCTCCTCTCTATATGTCTGACTTTGTAATAAAATAAATAAATCTTTTTTAAAAAAAAAATCAGACATACACAGAGGTGGTTAGACAGATGAAAGTTTTCCATCTGCTGATTCACTCTACAATCAGCTGCAATGGCCAGTGCTGCACCAGTGTGACGCCAGGAGCCCAGAGCCTCTTCAAGTTCTCCCAGAGAGCTGTAGGGTTCCAAGGCGTTGGGCTGTCCTCAACTGTGCTCCTAGTCCACGACCATGGAGCTGGATGGGAAATAATACTGCTGGTTTTAGAACTGGTGCCCAAATGCAGTACGGCATGTACATGGCAAGGACTTAGGCTACTAGGCTACTGCGCTGACTCTGTTTTAAAAAACATCTTAGTTCTAAGTATTTCTGAAAATCTTCTCATAATCCTGTGAATGATTACAAGTTGTATAAAAGATGATGTTTATAGGTCAGAAAATAATTATTTGCAAGGCATTTCTTACTTAATAACGCATATTTTTATTTTTATATTAATTAATTTTAAAGATTCATTTATTTATTGGAAAGTCAGATATGCAGAGAGGAGGAGAGACAGAGAGGAAGATCTTCCATCCAATGATTCACTCCCCAGTTGAGCGCAACTGCCGATGCTTTGCCGATCCGGTGCCAAGATCAAGAAATTCTTCTGGGTATCCCACACAGGTGCAGGATCCCAATGCTTTGGGCTGTCCTCCACTGCTTTCCCAGGCCACAAGCAGGGAGCTGGATGGGAAGTGGAGCTGCCGGGATTAGAACCGGTGCCCATATGGAATCCTGGTGCATACAAGGTGAGGACTTTAGCCACTAGGCCATGCTGCCGGGCCCTAATTTATTTATTGAAAGACAGACTTACATAGAGAAGGAGAGACAGAGGGATAAATCTTGCCTCTGCTGAGTCCCTTCACAAGTGGACCCAACAGCCAGAATTGTGTTGATCTGAAGTCAAGAGTCCCTAGGCTTTGTACCATCCTCGACTGTTTTCCCAAGCCACAGCAGGGAGATGGATGGGAAGTGGAGCTGCTACATATGAACGGGGTACTTATGGGATCCCAACACTTGCAGTCACTGAGCCATTGTGCCAGACCCCCAATTTTTGATAATTTTGTTAACACATTGCCACAATAGCTAATTTTTAGTATATGCAAACACTCATTTGAGGCAATAAATGGATCCTCACATACTGTGAGTAGCCATGGAAATTTGACTGGTGTTGGAAACCTAGAAGAAGTTCCTGGCTCCTGAGTTAGGATCAGCTCACCTCTGGCTTTTGCAGCCACTTGGATATTCCTTGTGCCTACAGCACAAACCAGCTCCCTGTAAAGCAATATTATACATTCTGATCAATAATCAATATTTCCCTCCACATTCTCCCCTCTCTCTAAGTCACACTGTGCTCCACCTACTTCTCACATGTCACTCCTTCCTTCACCCTCCTCTGTCTGAAGTTCCCTAGCTAGCTTTCCTCACTGAGAATCTGAGCAGCCACAACCACTTCTCCCCCTTCTCCTCCCTCTTCCTCTGCTTGACACTGCACTTTTCCCAAGGTTTAAGCATTTTTTTTCTCCTTCATATACTTCACCCACCACTACCCCTAATCCAGAGGGATGGAGTACAGGATTAGCTAAGTAACATCTACTTACAAACAAAAAAACAAGCAATCAAACAAACAAACAAAAAATATTGTTACTTGTTCAGTAACTTGCTATAACAGAGCCCTCCAAAAGTAATAAACATTCAACAAGATTTTTTCACGTTAAATTTTGATTTAGGGCCCAGCGTGGAGGCCTAGCAGCTAAAGTCCTCAACTTGAAAGGGCCAGGATCCCAGATGGGCACCACTTCTAATCCCGGCAGTCCTGCTTCCTATACTGCTCCCTGCTTGTGACCTGAGAAAGCAGTGGGGATGATGACCCAAAGTCTTGGGACCCTGCACCCACATGGGGGACCTGGAGGAAGTTCCTGGATCCTGGCTTTGGCTTGGCACAGCACCAGCCATTGTTGTCAGTTGGAGAGTGAACCATTGGATTGAAGATCTTCCTCTCTGTCTCTCTTCTCTGTATAACTGACTTTGCTCTAAAAATAAATTAAATCTTTAAAAAATTATTCTTATTTAAGTGAGATAAAGATTTTCTTTTGTTAATTATTATTTTATTTTATGACACGGTTTCATAGGCTCTGGGATTACCTCAATATCTCGCCAACCCTCCCCCATATGGAAATCCTCCATATTATTACAGTAGTACAGTTCAGATCCAGTCATGATTCCGTCATTGCAGGTAAGGTCCATGCAGAGAGTCCAGCATCCCATTGTCCAGATAAATTCAAAAGTTTCATTTGGTGACCCTCCTTGGTCCAAAAGTAAAGCTGGCAGAATATCATCCCCTCCAATGGAAAGCTACTACACAACTTCAACAACACGAAAAAACATGGAAATTCACAACATCATGAAATTAATTAACATGGTATTGAGTGACCAATTTGTTAGAAATTGCAAGTTCTTAACCACATCCTGTAACTATTTCATTGGCATCTCAATTTTAGTATATACACAATCAGTTGATATAAGACTTATAATGTTTATATGATATGATTCGGCTATCTCATGTCTATTTTCATTTTTATATTTAGCAGCTTATAGTATTCAAGTGTGATTTTTACTGAACTTCTGAAATTTTAGGATAGTTCAATCAGGCTTATAACTCTCATAAATCATATGTTAACTATGAGCAGCAGAACAATATTAGGAGGGGTGTACAGAGAAATCTTCAATACATTAGTGAGGAGTAACTGATCTTTGTGTTCTACCTAGTAAGGTATATGGAAGTCCAAGCTGACTTTTTCCTAACTTTTAAGCTTTCCTTATTTATCTCATTTGTCTCTCTCCATCTACCTGATCCACTTTTTTTTTTTTAATTGGCGGGGGGGTGTGCAGAGTGACAATGATGGTCATTGCAAGAGAGGTTGGGGAGCCAAAGCTGCAACTAAGTAAGGACCAGAAAAAGCTCTTCTCCTGAGTCCTGAAGGAAGTTTACAGTTCTTCTATTTCTGAGGACTGCTCAGGGCTCCTGGCTGTTGTTCTGATGACGTTAGATCCTGTGAGGAAGGATCTGGGCTTCTTCAATTCAGTGTGGGAAATTTGATAAGGAATAGTTGACCTCAGAGTTTTTGGCCTGTGAGGATGCCCCAATTCTCCTTGGTGGTTGGGATATAGCCCTTGGTTCCCATACTGATATTTCTTGGTGATGTACTGGGAGTCTCTGGAGTTAGGATATAAGCCTCCTCCTGTCCTCTGGTTCCACTCTGGGATCCCCTCTTGCTCTGTGCATATGACCTCCTGTGAAAAGGCTGTCAGGATCACTCCTGGATCCCAATGTATGTCTTTGTACTTTTTGCTAATATCAAATGCAGATTTGAGTCTGGAGTCTGTAATTACCTGTTTCAATCTTGATAGATTATACTTTTTAAAAAAGATTTATTTTATTTTTTATCACAAAGTCAGATGTACAGAGAGGAGGAGAGACACAGAGGAAGATCTTCCATCTGATAATTCACTCCCCTAGGGAGCGCAACAACTGGTGCTGCGCTGATCTAAAGCCGAGAAACAGGAAATTCTTTCAGGTCTCCCATACAGGTGCAGGGTCCCAAGGCTTTGGGCCATCCTCAACTGCTTTCCCAAGCCACAAGCAGGGAGCTGGATGGGAAGTGGATCTGCCGGGATTAGAACCAGTGCCCATATGGGATCATGTCATATTCAAGGTGAGGTCTTTAGACACTAGGCCACGCAGCCAGGTCCGATAGATTATACTTAATTTCTTTCTCACACATTCTAAGAAGGTGGAAGATTGCTCTGTTTTCCTGAGCCATTGCAGATTAACATAGGGTATTAAAAGCATATCAAGTGTTTTAGTTCTTTATATAAATATATATAATATATATACATATATATATATATTTAATCTTGAAGATTTGAATTATGTGTCACAATTTCATATGGACTGGGATTTCCCCCCAAAGTCCCACCCCATAACAGAGTTTCCCATTTTACTACAGTGGCATAATCCTTCATGAGAAAATATAATTCCGTCAGTCTCTTATTTGAGTGTACCTGAACATTGCTGGAACAGACAAATGCAGATAGTACCACATTCCATTGTCTACTCTTGTCCAATAGTTTCTTTGGGAATCCATCTCTCATCTGAATGCAGGGATAAATGCTGCATTATATCCCCACATCTGGATATGGTAGACCCCAGTACCCCATCACTATACATTTCCAAATTGAGAAACCATGAAACAAGGTCAACAATTGCTAAGAGCTCAGACAACAGCCTCAACAACAATAACGACAACAACAAAATACAGTTCCATGGGGAAAAAAAAAAAAACATGCCACTGAGTAACCAACACATGGGTGACAAGAAGGAGATACAAAAGTCTCTTGGGAAAAATGATTCCACCATATAGTCCATGAGCCAGCAATGAATTCGACAAGAGAAAAGAGAGCATTTTTGCCAGGTCCCATAGGGTCCCCAATTCTAATCCCGGCAGCTGAGGGAAAGCAGTTGAGGATGATCCGAAGTCGTGGGACCCTACAGCCATGGAGTAGACCTGGAGGAAGTTCCTGGCTCCTAGCTCTGGATTGGCACAGCACCAGCCATTGCGTTCACTTGGGGAGTGAATCATCGTACAGAAGATCTTCCTCTCTGTCTCTCCTCCTCTCTGTATATCTGACTGCAATAAAGATAAATAAATCTTGAAAAAGAGAGAGAGAGCATTTGGAATAAATAAAACTGCAATTTAAAAAAACTTCAAAACACATGGGATGCAGCCAAAACAAAACAAAACAAAGCAAAATAAAACAAAACAAACAAGCAAAAAAAAAAAAAACAGTATCAATTGGATTATTGAAGTTACACATTCCACACAGGTTTCCTTGTATAAGGTATTCCTTATATATGGTATTTGTTGTTTTGTGACTGACTCATTTCACTGAGCATAATGGTCTCTAGTTGGGACCACTTAGTTGTAAATAGTATAATTTCATTGTTCTTAATAATATTCCATGGATTAGATGTACCACAATTTTTTAAAAGATTTATTTTTATTATTTTTTCATTGGAAAGGCGGATATACAGAGAGGAGAGACAGAGAGGAAGATGTTCCGTCCGATGATTCACTCCCCAAGTGAGCACAACAGGCCAATACTATGCCGATCCAAAGCCAGGAGCCTCTTCCGGGTCTCCCACACGGGTGCAGGTTCCCAAAGCTTTGGGACGTCCTCGACTGCTTTCCTAGGCCACAGACAGGGAGCTGGATGGGAAGCGGGGCTGCCGGGATTAGAACCGGCGCCCACATGGGATCCCGGGCATGCGAGGTGAGGACCTTTAACCACTTGCGCCACCGCGCCGGGCCCTGTACCACAATTTTTTAACCACTCTTCTTTGGATGCATATGTACATTGTTTCCATATCTTTGCTATTGTAGCTTGTGCTACCATAAATAGGATTACAGATCCCTTCTCACATGCAGATTTCATTTCTATTGGCTATATTCCTAGCAGCAGTAGGATGGCTGGGTCATATGGCAGATTTGTTTGCAATTCTCCAAGCACATTCCATACTGATTTCCACAGTGGTTGTATTAGCCTACACTCCCACCAGCAGTGAAGGAGGGTGCCTTTCTTCCCACGTCCAAAGTATTTGGCACAATTGGCCAGTCCCAGCCTGTCTTCACTTCCTGAGCTCCCACCTGGCTGCTGCAAGGGCTGATCTGTGGCTGCCTCTGGATCCCTGGCTGTCCTTTGAATCTGGATCACAGCTCACCAGTGGCTGCTGGGTTTACTGTTCCCTAAACACCACTCAGCTATCGTCCCCTCTTCCTTGTGTCCAGGGGTTCTCCAAGTACCTCCCTGCTGACTTCCCAGCCCCTAACTTTTTCTGTAATCTGCTCTCTGTTCCTTACCCTATGTAATAATTTTCTATCATCTCAAACATATCTACACCCGTTGCCGACCAGTAAGATTTTCTAAATATAAACTTAACAATTCCTAGCCTCTTGTGCCCTAAGAACAATGTTTGTGCCTGATTAAATACAACTCTTTTTTTTTAAGATTTAATTTATTTTTATTGCAAAGTCAGGTATACAGAATGGAGGAGAGACAGAGGAAGCTCTTCCGTCCGATGATTCATTCCCCAAGTGACCACAAAGGCTGGTGCTGTGCCCATCCAGAGACAGAAGCCAGAAAATTCCTCCAGGTCTCCCACACGGGTGCAGGGTCCCAAGGCTTTCCCAGGCCTTAAGCAGGGAGCTGGATGGGAAGCAGGGCTCCCGGGATTAGAACCAGCGCTCGGACGGTTGTGTATTAACTTGTTCAAAAAAGTATCAGGAGTTGTAAAGGCAGAGAAGAGTGTGTTTGCAAAAGGGGGAAAGTAGTTTGCTGCCTCTTTAAGGACTGAGTGAGCTAGAAGAGAAGAGAAAGAAAGGCAGGAAGAAGTTTGAGTCTGGGACTTAAGCCTTTCCAAAAAAATAATAAAATCACGAACACAGTAATAATAATAATAATCTCAGTTAGAGGCAGCAACAGCATGGGCCCGAGGCTGAGGGAAACACTTCTTGTTTGATCCCGATTCCAGTTCGTCTCTCTCTCTCTCTCTCTCTCTCTCTCTCTCTCTCTGTGTCTCTCTGCCTCTCCTGTCCCCTTCCTTCCTCCCCTCCCAAAATTTATCTCCTCCCCCTGGTCTCTTCTCAGAATCCCGCGATCCCCAATCACCCCCCGTCCGCCTGTCCTCCACCTCCTCCTCCTGTTCCTGCAAACCTCCCCTCCCCCTGCTGCTCACTGTGCCCAGCATATACAACAGATGAAGATGGAGCTCAAGCCGCTGGGCACACACCCGAATTCGGGGAAGGGGGGTGGCTGCGATGATGGCAACGCCATGGCGGGCAGGTGGCAACCATGACCGCCTTCATGGTGTGGTCCCATGGGCAGCATCGCAGGATGGCCCAGGAGAACGCCAAGATGCACAACTCTGATATCAGCAAGCGCCTGGGCCCCAAGTGGAAACTTAGTCGCAGATGTTGCTGCTCCGATCCAAAGCTGGGAGATAGAAGCTCTTCCAGGTCTTCTACATGGTTGCAGAGTCCCAGGGCTTTGGTTAATCCTCAACTGCTTTCCCAGGCCACAAGCAGGGAGATGGATGGGAAGGGAAGCTGCCGTGATTAGAACCGGCACACATATGGGATCCTTAAGAGTGCAAGGTGAGTACTTTAGTGGCTAGGCCACCTCACCCTGCCCTTCCCATTGCATTTTGAGCCCTTTAGATCAAAGTGGTTTCTTATCGGACCAACTCTCTATTAAATATACATACATGTAAAGAGAGGTTGAGAGAGAATGTGGGTATTTTATTGGAGATTACCAGTGACATCACAAGTTTTGTTTTATTTTTATTGTAAAGTCTGACCTACAGAAAGAAGAAAAAAGACAACTATTCTCCATTCAGTTGTTTATTCCCCAAGTGGCAGCCAAAGCTACAGCTGAGCCAATCTGGAGCCAAGAGCATCTCCAGGTCTCCCACATGAGTGCAGATTTTCAAGGCTTTTGCCCAACCACTACTGCTTTCTCAGGCCACAAGCAGGAAGCTGGAAGGTAATAGAGCTACTGGCACACAAACTGGCACCCATGTTGGATCCCAGGTATGCTAGGCTAGGATTTAGCCAATAGGCCTTTTTGCTGGGTCCAAGCTGGTGTCTCTGATTCAGGGTCTTTACCATCAATCAGTTTGCTGTTTTTAACTCCACCATTAAGATTCCCCACAATTTTAACATATCATTTGATCTTTTTCTTAACTAAATAAGAATTTTTGCAACCGCTCTTTTTGTTGATGATGTTAATGGCCTCAATGATTCACTGTAATACCCCCAAGTTTTTGAAGCAGTTGATAAACCAGCTGATGGAAGATCTCTTTCCCTGTTACCATGCCTTTCAAATCAATCAATCCGCCATGCCTTCAGTGGAGGGTCCCTTGTTCCATGTACTGTGACCTCCACAAAGCTACAGGTGCCCGCCAGCATGACCTGAGACAGGCAAAGAAGAATGCAGCTGGCCCTGGGTCAAATCCTGCCCTGGGTCACAGCAGGCTGTGAAATGAAGTCACACAGAAAATAGTACCAGGAGTCCATCTTGCAAGCGTCACCAGAGTAAGGGTGATGAGTCTCCACATCCAGCTACACACAGAGACAGCAAAGGCAGGGCCACAGAGCAGAAACAGAAGGAACTATCCACAGGGAAACTGGACCCACTTCTGGAAGACCAAAGCCCAGAGAGCTATGGGCATGAGGAATAGGAGATGGGAGGGCGACAGAGCAAAGCAATAAGGTCCCTGGAAGTCTCGATCTCCCGATCCCAGAGTTGGGGACTGGAAGCAGGATCTACTCTAGGAAGAACCCAGTCCTCAATCTGGGCCCAGATTAATAGCCATGATGGATGTGGGAGATGCATGATGGGTGCAGGGTGAACAGAGCTGCCTCTAGAGTGGCAGGCAGGTGAGTGGTCTGAAGAAGACACCATGTCACTGGCCAAGTCTGCCTAGTCCTGGAGCACAAGGCAGGGCAGTGGGCAGGCTAGGCATGAAGGGACCACAGCCTTGCCCCCAGTCTTGGAGTGGATGGCATGGGTGCTAGGTGCTGGTGGAGCACCCACGGAACACGTCTGGTCCTAGAGCAGCAAGCTTGTGTCCTGCTAAGTCAGTCTGGCCCTAGAAGTGATTGCAGGCTGGCTGGGAATGGATTGCAGTAGTGGAATGGGGATTTACTAATGTTTTTCAGCTGGCCTGGCCCTGCAGTGGGCAGTTGGTGGTAGAGGACAGAGATGGCACTGCCAAAACTGCCTTGGCCGCCATGGGCTGGGCAGGCTAGAGTCCCATAGAGGCCAGCTCAGCCACCCCGTCATTAGAAATGGTCAGGGTGGGGTGGGAGTGCTAGATGTGTAACTGGCACATGGGAAACAGCAGGTGGGCCAGAAGTCTCCTTCGTCTGCATGGTGGCTCAATGACTGCCTTGCTCTGGGGCAGCTGCTGTGAGGCAGGTCAGCCTGGCTAGATGTGCTGGGGGTGCCAGGTTTTGAGGCCCTGGTGGCACAGCAGATGGCACTGAGTGCTGGGGAGGTGGCAGTGGTAGGGGACATGGCTGGCTGAGCACACCTGGACTGGAGAGGCTGGCAGGTGGGTTTCAGCCTTGGCTTGACACCAAAGTCAGTCTGGTTTTGTAACAGCAAGTGGGCTAGCAGTGCAGTTGTGCTGGGTGTGTGGGGATGCTGGAAGGGCCTGTGTAGCCCTAAAGTAGACAGGGGAGGGCAGGCAGACTGAGGGCATGAGGGAGTTGGGCTGACCCTGGAGCTGACTCATGGATGATTGTTGCTAGAGGAACTGGCAGGAATGTTAGAGGCACGGTGGGCACAGGGCAAGTGGGCCTGGAGCTTCAGAAAGATTGCTGTGCCTGCAGAATGGAGTGCTTGTACGCTGGCCCAAATGGCCTTTACTGGCATTGGAGCAGTGGGCATGGTATCTGGGCTGATAGCCAGAGGTGTAGGGTGCCAAGGGTATCGGCAGCTGAGCAGTCCTGGTACAGAGGCACCTGTTCGGTCAGCAACCTTCAAAGGGAGCAGGTTGCTGGCTGAATCAGCCTGCTCTTGAGCTGCTGACAGGGCAGATGGACAGGCATGCTACAGGCATGTGTGGGACTGATGGGATGATCGTGGAGCCTTCCTAACCCTGGAGGGTTTGAGAAGTAGGCTGGGAGCACAGAAATTGTTTCTGGGCCCATTTGACCTAGCAGCACCAAGGCTGGTTGTGGGGGTGAGCAAGTTGTGGGTGTGTTCCTGTAGCCAAGCCAGTCTCTCCCTGGAGTGGCAGGCAGAACCACCAGGAGTAGCCTGAATGGTGTATGACAGGTGAGCTAGAAGCACAGGCTTTGGGGGCCCTGAAGACCTGCTTTGCTGCAGCAGCCAAGGTGGGAATGCTAGATGTGCTGTGGGCCCAGGGAGAGTTAGCCTAACCTTGAGGAGCAAGATGGAGAGCAGGGGTGGCAGGGTCCCTCAAAGAGCCAGCCTAGACCTGAAGAGGCAAACAGGGTAGCTTGTGGACTGCTTTATGTGCATGGGTGATCCACAGAGCTGACCTAGGCCTCAAGCAGCAAGCAGGGCTGCAGGGCCTACATGTAAGAGGCTTGTGGATGTTTTTCTGGCTGTCCTGGCCCTATAGCCACAGGCAGGTAGGGTGGGGGACACAGTGAGCACAGCTTGAGCTGGTGTGGTCCCGAAGTGCCAAGCAGGGATTTGGGCATGCATGCTTAATGAAAGGAGAGGCTGGCCTAGCCTCCCTGGTCCTAGGGCAAAGCAGAGGGTGGTTGTGGACATGAAGGCACTGAAGTAGTGTGTGAGGAGTCAGACTGGATCTCCTGGTCCCTGATAAAAGTATCCTTTAAAATGTGACAACAGGCTTTTCCCCTATTTCCATGTCCTTCCTGTTTTCTTCTTCTGGAGAGGGAACACAGGGATACAATCAGCATATTAATCATCCCTCACAGCTGTTGCCATATCAAACACAGTGAGATGTGGCTCACACTAACCTCATCTCTGGGTCACTGTCAAAGGAACTGTGCTTCAGCTTCCAGCTTATCTCCAGCATGGTGTTGTGGGGTGCAAGCAAGATCATGCCAGACAAGTCTAGGGTGTATTAAGGAGTCTTTGTTAACCAAGTTTGGTGATAACAGGGCACACTAGAAATTAACAAATGCCAAGTCCATGTGACAACCCAGTCTGAATGGAAATCCTGAGAGGAAGAAATGTTCATTACCCTGAAGTCTGTCTGTTAATCTGAAGATCTATGCCAGAGCTTCCCCAGCAATATAAATTATCCTAAGAGACATACAGTGAACAGCCTGGACAGACTTATAAGGCTGCAGACTTTCACTTTTCCCTGCCTTCTCTGCCTACATTCCATTACTGCTAGGCCTCATCTCTCCTGGAAGTCTTGAAAGTACACAAATTAGAAATAAAAAATATCTTAGAATTAACATCTTACTCTCCCACCCAAAATTTGAACAAAGTGTGAGGAATACAGACATACACGGCCATTCACAGGGCTACCTGCCCTCAGAGTCTGCCTGCAGGAAGCCAGAGAACAAGCAGGTCATGGGGAGGCCAAGAGTCAGAGTTCCAGAGCGATGGAAGCACATGACCAAGAGAATGAGCACCTCCCTATCATGGGCCTTAATTGGGGGTTTTGAGGGGAGTGGTTACACAACAATGCAATATCCCCCACCTCTTAGATTTCAAGTGATGATAGATGAGTGTCACAGGTGGGCAGAAGGAAAAGCCTAGATGATGTGTGTGGTGTGTCTTCCAAGCTGTGAATCTGAACTAGCTGCCTATCCTACAATATTATGAGAAGGAAGCCACAAGTCTCACTCTTTTTCTGGGTGAGGTAATAAACATTACTGCCCATTGTGAATAAGTTTATTTCTTTCTGCCCTTGGGGTGACTCATGCAAACCCCTCCCTGAGATGGTGCATAAATGAGATTGTTTACACCATTTTCCTCAGGGCTTTCCTCCCTTGGAGCCCCATCCTGCCACTAGGGCAGCAGCCATTTTCCTTCTTCCTTCTTATTCTAGTTTTGCAAACTAGAATAGACTGCATAAAAATTGTGTCATGTGAGACAAAAAACGAGGTTTTTGTGCTGCAGTGTTTTGCTTTGAATTCCTTCCAACTCTAGCTCACCTTGCCCTGGGGCAGCGGGAAGTCCTTGTGGACAGAGAGGCTAGAGGTGAGTTTTTGTGCTGCCCAGCTGGCCCTGGCCCCAGAGGAGCTTGCAGAAGCGATATGCATGTGGGACATGCCACTGGAAGGACAAGCAAGGTGATATGACAAGCAAGGGTGAGCATGTTGTGGGGCAGGGTAATCAAGGCATGCAGGCTGGCCTGGTAGGGGCAGGGTGGCTGGCAGAAGGGACCAGCACTGTGGTAACAGGATCACTGGCTGAGCCCGACTGGCTCTCAGCAGTGGATGGTGGACAGTGTGACAGTGCGCTTGGGCTAGAGGTGCACTGGCGCTGGCTCACCAAGGCTGGCCCTGGATGGGCAAGTGGGGCGATGGAGGGACTATGATGGAGGTGCAGCCTTCCCCCTGCATAATTAGGCTCTGAAGTGGATGACTACAGTGCTATGGGAGCAGGGACACTGGCCAGGATGACTTTACAATGAAGTAGATGGTGGGAAGACAGCGGGTGTAGAGTATACCGGCTTGTCTGGCCTGACCCTGGAAATGCGGCCAGTGGGCGTCTTTGTTCCTTGCCTTGTTTTCATGACCCCTTGTCTTGGAGCACACAGTATGCATGCCTGGACTGCATGGTGGTGCCAGTTAAGTTGTCTTGGCCAAGGAGTGGACAGCAGACCAGGTGGAGTCACTGTACAAGCACACCTGACCCTGGAGTGCCTGGCATTTGGGTTGCAGCTGATGGTTTCCGTCCCTATCCTGGTTTTGCTGTGACAATCAAGGCAGCATGGCCTGGAAGAGATGGTGGAGGGTAGGCAGCCCGGGCTTTTACAGCGTGTGGTTCCAGTGAGCAGCTGGCATGGTGGGAGGAATGATGGTGTGTGGCATGCTGTCTAATAGGACCCAGCCCAGAGTGGGGTCATGGATTGTGTGACTTCGGCTGAACCTGCTGAACCCTGGAGGACGCAGCAGGTGTAGAGTGCACCAGCTTATCTGTCCTGGCCCTGGAAAAAGCAGCCGGTGGGAGCCTTTGGTTCTTGCTGGTTGCCATGACCCCTTGTCCCTGAAGCAGGGCTGCAGAGCCTATGAGCTAAGGGTGCTGTGCAGGATGCATTGGCCTAGGTGGCTTGGATGACATGGCCCTATAATGGATGGCGTGCATGCTGGAGCCCGTGAAGCAACCTCTGAATAAGCCTAGCCTTAGAACCTCAGGAGGGGGCTGTGAAGGAGGAAGGCCTAGAGGGTGTGAGGTGCCAGCTGAGTCCACCTGAACCTGCAGTGACTTGCAGGCAAGGCGGGAACAAGGGGTTGGAGGATGGGTTATTAGCGAAGTTGACAGCAGGCAGGCTGGGGTTGTGGGGGATGCCAGCTGAATCAGCAGGTCCTTCAGCAGTGGTATATGAGTTGCCTATGCAGGGCAAGCTCCTGGAGTGGCAGGTGGGCGAGAAGCCGGCTGAGGGCGGTGGGTGGCTGGCAGAGCCTACCTGGTTCTGCTGCAGCAACTAGAGCAGTGGGGCTGGTGACTGTGTTGGGGTGGGGTGGGGTGGGTTGCAGGCAGAGTGTGCCTGACCCTGGTGCAGCAAGCATAGTGGGAGGCCTAGAGGCACAGGGATCATCCACATAGTCCTTAAAGCTCTGGAGTGCTGGGCAGGCGGGCTAGGGGAACATGGACGCCCTCTATGCAGGCCTGATCCTGGAGTATAATCCTGAGGTGCGGTGTGAGCGGGGAGCACTGCCTGATTTTGTCTGCCTGTGAACCACCTGTGAAACAGAGGGCCAGATGGACTGGAGGTTAGGGGTCTCTCTCCAAGTAGGCCTCCCAGTAAGTCCGTCCCTGCAGCAGGGGACAGCAGTGCTGGAGGCAGTGTAGGCAGGAGGGCAGATCTGGAACTGGAACTCAGGCAGGGTGCCATGCAGGAGGGCTGGGACAGACAGGCAGCAGGCATAGTGATGGGATCCTGTGGCCAGTGGGCAGCCCAGCGTACCTGACCCAGGAGCGGCTGCTGGGAGAGCAGCTGTGTAACTGAACAGGCTCCTGGCCCAGAGCACCTGGCACTAGAGCTGCAGATGGGGCAGGCATGCTACAGGTTCATAGGACAAGGGGAGAGGGAGGCACCTAGCCAAGGCCACTGGGCCCTGGAGCACCAGGCATGTCCACTGGGTGCACCTATCCTGCGGAGGGTGTGGTTAGTAGTGGCCAAGCAACCCTGAGCCTAGAGCAGCATATGGGGTCTCAGGGTGGGCCGAGAAGCGGTGCTTGGAATGCTGACAGAGCCATTGTGGCCCAAGAGGGGGGCGGCAATGGCTGTAAGTGTTTGGGGCAGTGGCCAGAACCACCTTGCCCTGATGCAGTCGGCTTGTGGGAGGGGGCATGCTACAGGCTCACAGTGCTCCGGCACAGCCAAGTTGGCCCTGGAAGGGCTGGCATGAGGGTTAGGATTGTTGGGGACAGAGGCACAACCTCAGGAGCCTGGAGTGGCACACAGGGCGGATGGCTTAGTGGTGCAGGGTCTGGCAGCTGAGCAGGCCATCACATATAGTGAGTGTCATTGACACAAGCAGGGTTGAATTCTCTGGCACCTTCCAGGGGAACTCAGCCAGCGGCACAGTGGCATTTGCTGAGACAGCCTTCCATCAAAAAGGGGCAGAGGCTGTGGTGAGGAAATCATTTATTTGACTGCTGCTTCCAATCACTTTGACAAAGTAACTGATTATAAGCGTCCCAAAACAGTGAGGTCTTGGTATACACTGAGAGTTCTGCTGCTTAAAACGTCACAACTATGCATATAATTTCCTTTCTCTGTTAAATTTCCTAATTGCAGCTCCGGCGGCATGGCCTAGCAGCTAAGGTCCGCAACTTGAATGCACCTAGATCCTATATGGGCGCCAGTTGTAATCCCGGCAGCACCACTTATGGGGCATGATCCGTTAAAAAAAAAAAAAAAAAAAAAAGAACCTGACTCTATTAGGATCCTGGCGCATGCAAGGTAAATATTTTCATCACTAGCCTACTGCGCCATGTCTCACACTTTGCGTCTTAACATTGTTTTAAATGTGCAATTGGGAAATTTGTTTAAAATATTTATTGATTTTTATTGGAGAGACAGAGAGGAAGATCTTCCATTAGATGATTAACTCCCCAAGTGACTGCGACAGCCAATGCTATGCCAAACCGAAGCCAGGAGGCAGGAACTTCTTCTGGGCATCCCACACTGGTGCAGGGTCCAAAGGCTTTGGACCAACCTTGAAAGCTTTTCCAGGCCACAAGCAGGGAGCTGGATGGGAAGTGGAGCTGCCAGGACTAGAACTGTGGCCCATATGGGATCTGGGCCTGTTCCAGTTGAGGTCCTTAGCTGCTAGGCCACGCCGCCGGGCCCGCAATTAGGAAATTTAACAGAAAAAGGAAATTATATGCGTAGTTGTGACGTTTTAAGCAGCAGAACACTCAGTGTATACCAATGATTTCTTTATGCAAAACCAAACTTAAACTGTTGAGAGAATCAAGCGAGATTTCTGGGTAGGAGATCAAAACAATCAAGCTGCTATGTACCAATAAGAAACAGATATGGAACAGCATGGAAATTAAAATGCAGAGCAAGAAATAAAATCAGTAAGAGAAATGAGATCTGAAATATTAATTTATACTACGTGTTTTTTTTTTTAAGATTTTTACAGTTTTATTGGAAAACCGGATAAACAGAGAGGAGAAGAGACAGAGAGGAAGATCTTCTGTCTGTGATTCACTCCGCTGGTGGCTGCAACGGTCGGTGCTGCGCCGGTTCCTAGCCAGGAGCCAGGAACATCTTTCCAGGTCTCCCATGCAGGTACAGGGTCCCAAGGCTTTGGGCCATCCTCAACTGTTCTCCCTGGCCACAAGCAGGGAGCTGTATGGAAGTGGAGCTGCCAGGATTAGAACCGGCGACCATATGGAATAACAGTGCGTTCAAGGCCAGGATATTAACCACTACACTATTGAGTCAGGAACAGATATTACATTTTCAAGTATTTTTCTCTGCTATATTTTAAAGTGTCAAGTGAACTAACAGGAAAAAGCGAATACAAGAAGAAAATACTCAGAACCTATTGAACATTAAATGAGGGGTAACTCCAAACTATTGTCCTACAATTCTGTTTCCAGACTTGAATAGGATCCTGAAGCAGAGAGGGAAGGAGAGGCCAGGAGGTGGACTGATGTGAGAGGCGACAGCGGCCCCTGCTGTTGGAAGGCTCAAGCTGCAAGAGAGGAGGCCACTTCCTGCCTGAGGTGAAGCCCCGCCTCTCACTCCCCCTCCCGCCAGAATCCTACCTCACTACCCCTCTATCCTTTTGTGAATCTGATTGGCTGCGCATTTTCTGATGTCACGCGTACTCATGGTGTGTGGGAGCAGTCCAAACAGGCACGCCCAGGAAGCCCCTTGTCAGCAGGCAGGAGGTTGTTGTGGGCGCCACCATAGCCACATTGCTGGTTGCGCTGGTGGAGAGGTACAGGTGGCTGAGCCAGTGCTGCCCTGTGAGCTCCCTCCCCGCAGGAGCCTGTGCAGGACACCCGACTGGTAAGAAGCTGGGAAGGGTGAGTGTGTGAGAGCATCTCCTGAGGCCCAGGGGCGGGCGGGGGCCAGGAGGGGGACCTTGGGGTCCTCACTCTGCAGCACTGACCTTGAACACTAGGACTCAGAGTGTAACCCATTGTGCAGTGTGGAGGGGGGACTGCCCAGGTACAGTTCGACATTAATGTTGGGCAGGATTTTTGTTTTGTTTTGTTTTTTAAATTGGCCTGATTTTGAGTTGAGAAGCAGCGTCTCGAGCCCCCAGCCCAGTCCTCAGTGAAGCTCCTCCTAAGGGTCTGGGGCAGTTTGCTTGTTGCTCACACCAGACCAGCACAGACTCCAGCCGTTAGAACAAACAGCCTTGTTTTCCTCAGAGTTTTGCTGCAAGGTTGTGGGGCAACATGTGGAGGTGACACTGTGCTTGGCAGAGGCCTGGGGTGGCACAGCGACCTTGTAGACAAGCAAAGGGAGTGCACGGGGACTCACACAAAGGGGCTTCTCTAGAAGAACCTGAGGAATAAGCCATTAAGGTGCCAGTTCCCTGAATGGATTTAACCTGATGGCCTGTGATATGGTGCCATGTGCCCCCTCTTAAGTTCTCTTAATTGGGGTTAGATGTCCCCTGGATGTTAGAGGAGGATGAGCCAGAGAGCATTAAGGCAGGGAATAAACCCCTAAATGTCCAGCTCTCCTCCCTGAATGCAAGTGCTGACTTCTGGCCTGAAAAACTACAACACTATGCACTCCATTCTCCCAAGGAACAATTCATTCAACTTTACTAATCTCTCTATTTTTACCAATACATAATAATCCTTAGCTCTTTAAAAGAACTGTTTGGTTTGAACAACAGGCATGGGAGAAAAGCAGTGAATGGCCACCTGACACAGCACAGGAAGGCATCACTCCCCTGTGTGGGTGTGAGAGACAGTGGTGAAGATGACATTGGAGGGGTGGGGGGAATCCCAGTGACTATAAAACTGTATCACATAATCCAATGTTATTAACAATTAAAAAATGACATTGGGACTCCTGTGTCTCCATCAGAATTTCTGGGTTTCAGTTCTGTGCAAATGCAGTGTGCAGCTACTGCCCAGGCTGGGAGGCAGCAGACAGTGGCTTGTGTAACAGGGTGCAAAAACTGACTTGTTTTTGGTCTTGTGGGTGTTACAGGTGTGTGGGAAGTCAGAGTAGATGAAAAAACTGTGCAGTGAATAAAATAAACACTAAATGAAGCTTCAAAAATTGTAGTACACCTCCTTTTACCTAACCTAAGTGCCTATATTTCATTAGAATGTCCACAAGTTGCCATCCTCTTTAAAACATTTACAGGGTCCTCACTACACTCTTTTTTGTATTTCTGAGTTTCAAATCACTTTGCAACAAAAAGACATGACTATCTTATCCTCTGACTCACTCATTGCCCCTGAATGACTGTGGGTGATTTGGAGTTGCCATTCACATTGGCAGCTGATCCCTAAAACTGGAGTGCATCTATTATGTTCCATTAGTATATATAGCTAAACCCTTAGGTCATTAATATTTTCTTTACCCACCCAGAGCTCCATTCCTTGGTGACATACTAATATCATCTGAAGAAATGATTGATGCACTCTGGGTTCTCTCAGCCTTGGCTACCTAGGGAGTGAAACCTTGGCAAAGGCCCAGGTAAATCCTAGGGTAGTGAGCTTTGGATACACAGCAGTTTCATTTTGCATCCACATGTTGATTAAATCAGAGGATAATTTGTACCAACAAAGAATCTTTGTGAAGGTGAAATTTTGGTGGCCTAGAGCACTTATCAAATTGTGCATGCGTTTTTGTGACTGGTTTCGTAAGTCATTCCAGTGAATATTTGCACTGGTCTAATTTTGGCGATAGAAAGGGTTAAAAAAAAAAGTGAGTGTATTTGGTTTAATAAAAATTTTCACTTGTGCTCAATATCTGGAACAATTAACTTTTTAAAAATTTTATTTTATGGGCCCGGCACGGTGGCGCAGTGGTTAAGATCCTCGCCTTGCACGCCCGAGATCCCATATGGGCGCCAGTTCTATCGTGGCAGCTCAGCTTCCCTTCCAGCTCACTGCCTGTGGCCCAGGAAAGCAGTTGAGGATGGCCCAAAGCTTTGGGACCCTGCACCCACGTGGGAGACCTGGAAGAGGCTCTTGGCTTCGGATCGGCATAGTATCGGCCGTTGTGCTCACTTGGGGAGTGAATCATCGGACGGAAGATCTTCCTCTCTGTCTCTCCTCTGTGTATATCCGCCTTTCCAATAAAAAATGATTAAAAAATAAATCTTTAAAAAATTTATTTTATTTTTATTCGAAAGCAGATATGCAGAGAGGAGGAGAGACAGGAAGATCTTCCATTCATTGATTCACACCCAAAGGG